>NC_056748.1:961100490-961140306 GCF_019279795.1 Protopterus annectens
AATATTGTTACCTTCAATATTTTCTGGCAGTCCAAAAATCCTAATGTTATTTCGCCTAGATCTATTTTCCAAGTCATCCAGCTTTGTTTGTAAATGTGTATTTTGTTTCAGCAGAAACTCAATGTTGATTTCCTCTTCTTGGATTCTGTTTTCCATGTCATTCACAGCTTCTTCTATGCCTGTCATCTGGATCTTCTGTTGTTGCAGGCCTATATGTAACAAGTCTATTTGTTTTGTAGTTTTTTTCTATGAAGGTATCAATTTTAGTATCCATTTTATCCATCTTAGCAGTAAGTTGCTGGATTATAGTTATCAGAGACTGAAGTTCTTTCTTGATGCTGGAGTCTTGAGAATTTGTCTTACTGGAACTCATTTCAGACTGATAAACTGACAGGAAAATTTCCAGTGTGATTTCTGACAGGAATATTGTTAAAATTTCCTTTCTTTTTTAGATATAGTTCAAGAACTATATAAAACAAACATATTTAGAAAGAAAATTACTTCAAAAATTAATTTTTAAGTAATTAATTCCTGTCAGTGTAATGAAATTGGTGGAGCTGAAGAAATCTGCTGCTATCCTGTGTTCATCCTTGGCCACGCCCCCTCTATTTCCTTTTTTGACTTCTGGACAATTCTGATTTTTTTTTAGATTTTGCTGTCAAGAGTGTGGTTTGCAAGTCTAATGATTTAGAGTCCCACTCTCTAACTATGTTTTTGTACCAGCTAAGGATCTTACCAAATAAATGCGGTTTTAATGAGTCCCAAACCATGACTCTATTGATTTCTGTTGTATTATTAATTTCAAGAAATAATTGTAGTTCTGACAACATCTAGAGTCTGAATTCTTTAATTTTCGTGATATATAATAGAATTCTAGTTGAGAAGATTAAAGGTTTAAACTCTATTTGGAGCTTCATTATCAGACTGTCATGATTTGAGGAGGGGCATGGAACTATTGAAAAGTTGAGGATTTTTGTTTGTAAATCTTGAACTACGAATAATTTGTCTATTCTGGTTTGTGTTCCAAATCTATGGTCTTTATGGGAAAATAATAAGGACTTATCATCTTTTCCTTTAAAAGTGTATATTAAACAAAATGAATCAATCCATCTTTTTAAGGATGTTGAAATAGTTGCTATGTGAAAAGACTTCTTGGTGGTTTCAGAAGCTTCTAAGGTACAATTAAAGTCTCCTCTCTGCATAAGATTTCCTTTATAATTGTTGGAAATAAAATCTAGGTGATTTTAACTGTTCCTGCTCCAATTCCTGGGAACCAATATAGATGAGCTAAGGTCCATATTCTGTTATTAAATTTAATTATAACAAACGCTAGTAGACCTTCTTTGTCTTCATATTTATAAATAACTTTTGGAGTGATTATATTTTTCTTCCAGAGGACTGATATTCCTTTTGTCTTTGTTCTATAGGAAGATTGAACTAAGACTGTATAGTCCTTAGGGTTCCAAATAAAGTTATCATTAGTCTTAAAATGCATTTCCTGGAGAAATACTACTTATGCCTTATTTAGATTTAAATATTTTAGTAAGTTTGATCTTTTATTTGCATTATTTAAGTCATTAGTATTTAATGATAAGAATGTTTATTTTTATTTATTTTATTTATTTAACATTTGTTAACCGGGAAAGTCCAACTTGGAACAAAGCCAATTTTCAGCGGAGGCCTGGGGAGAAAGGCTCCAGATGCATGTCTTTGTGTGGGAGGAAACCGGAGCACCCGGAGGAAACCCACACGAACGCAGGGAGGACATGCAGACTCCACACAAAAGGCACCCCAGCTGAGAATTGAACCAGAAAACCTCTTGCTGTGAAGTGACAATGCTACCGCTGCACCACTGTGCATGTTAAATCCATTTCAAGTTATTGTTGGAAGAAGCATTTTGTTTTTTTTTTTTATTTTGATTATAGTAGTTATACCATATTCTCTGATAACATTGAATGTTATTTTTATGTGTGTAAACTTGGGAGTGTAATTTAATGTTCTTTCTTCCTTAAATACAAGTAGGGTAAAATTCTGATCAGGCTTTAAAAAAGTACTTCTATTAAAACATTAATTTTAAAGTATCAAATACAAGTAAATATGAATTTCCCATTAAACATCAAATGAAAGTCATTCCTAATCCAATAGATAAAGATAGATCTATTGGATTATTACTCATACTTTTAACCAACAATATCAACTGAGCTCCATATGTTAAATTATTATGTGGGGAATTTTCTTAAAAGAGATATGAAATTCTATATTATTCTGTTGTTATTCTATAGTATTTCATATATTAGGATGGAATGTTAGTAGTGTAAACAATTATTATGTTGACTTAGAAACTACCAATATTTAGTTACCCTTAAGAGATCCCAAACATGTCAGATATGTCATTTTGGATAAATTAAATGCAACAGAGGAACATACACTAAATAAGCCAACTACAAATAGATTATTACTAAAACAATTTGACTAAAAGGACTTTGTAGGAGACAATGAGTGATTACCAATGAAATATGAATTTACTGTATGTACACTAACTTCCTTTACTTTCCCACTCTTCAGCTCACCAACTTCAACTTACACTTATGAAAAGACATAGCTTATCAGTGGTATCCTGACTCTGAGTAGAGGCACCCTACATTCTAGTGTGCAGTGCTTTTACATATTTGTAGATTTAAAAAGCAGAGTCTAAGAATGAACTATGATCACCCTGACAATTCCCACCCTGCATAGGGCACCTCCTGCTTACAGAATGGGTAATCACATCAGGTCTTGAATGTATGTGTAGGTACCCATATGGTAATCAAGACTTACCTTAGGTAAGTATTAATCAAATAGTGTTTAGAGCATCTTAGAGAGTTCTCGGGGCAGTTAGAATATTCTTAAGCCTCTCCTCCCTTGACCAAAAACAGAGATTTCCTTTCCCTTTCTTTCCCTTGTTTTAAATCAGTACTGATAAAAGAAATTCAGCAAACATAGGTAAACAGAAATAACATTCATTAGTCCGTCTTGTACATGACTCACAATCCATTAAACAAGTCAATGACTAACATCACTCTAGTAAACATTATAAAGACAAATTAGAAATAATGTCCTAGCTCTTTAAATTTTCTGATAAAGCAAAAAGTTAACAATAAGCTTTTTTAACCAAAAGTGTAAAGCATTTAAATTTTTCCTTGCATGTATACATTTCTACTTATACTGTAGTGTCAATAGCTGTCTTTGAAATCTGTACAATACTTCACTTCTTCAAATCATTCCTTTTTCAATTCAGGTTTTGTTTTGTCAAAACAGCAACAATATTTCAAGGGCACAATTAATATTTGGACTGATGTTTCAAATAAATAACTTGTCAGTTGCCAATTTAGTAAGTTTAGAATGTATGGTTAGTGCAAATATAGCATGTTGCAAAAATAATATGCATTTTTTCGTGTGCTCTAGAGGCTGTCATATGCAAGTGATATATATAATGTAGCATATATAGACCAGATAGCCTATGGATTCAGGTTGTTAAAGTAAGTTATGCTTATTAATAAGGCAGTTTCATTTAAGTTCACAAGTAATTTGGGGAGATTTCAATTTAGTTTCCAGGAATGTGTTGTCCAATGTGAGTAATTTCCATTAAGTTATCTAATTTACCCTTCCTTAGATTGTAATTCAATTTAATAGCTAAACAACATTACTTTTTTATTTCTCTGCGAGGCTAAATGCACTTCACAGATTCACAAAGTCCATAGAAACTGATGCAGTTGTTTTCTGTTGCCATGACAATGCAAATATAGTGGTTCCTAATCAATGAGTGTTAAAAAAAAATAATAATTTAAATAGTTCACGAGGTTGATAGAATGTAAAGAAAGCTTCACTTCTCATAAGCAACAGTACATTTTTTCCTCCTTTTATATGTTGTTTGTCTTTCCGGCTTTTCCCAGTTTGGGGTCGCCACAGCGGAACTCCGGTTCACTAATGATTGGCAGCAGATTTTTATAGTGCCGAGTTGCCAGCCCGATGCCCAACTTTCAGCGAAGGCACGCCCATTCACCCATGTCTTTCAGAGGCCACTCAACCGCGGGGAGGACATGCAGACTCCACACAGAAGGCACTAGAGCCGAGAATCGAACAGGAGAACCTCTTGCTGTGAGGCAACAATGCTACCTCTGTACCACAGCAATTCAACTGACAGTATTTATATAAATGAAACATTTTAGAGTTAATCGCTAACATGCCCCGTAACCCATTAAGCATAACAGTGTCCACCATTAATCTAATAACTGTTGTAATAACATCTAATTGAGTCCACTTTTCCTCATAAACATGTGTCACAATTCATTAAACAAAGCAGAGTATAACATCTGTCTAATAATCATTATAAAGACAAATAATAGTAATTTCCTAGCTCTTCAAACTGTCTGTTATCACAAACATTTGACAGTAATCTATTTTAACTGGAGGACTAAAACATTTCAATACTTTCTTGTGAATATACATGTTTACTTATACTGTAATATCAAGAACTGTCTTTGAAATCTATGCATTACTTCACTTCTTTGAAGTCATTCATTTTACAGTTTAGATTATATTTTGTCAAATGTCAATAGCATCTCAAGGGCACATTTAATATTTAAACTGATATTTTAAATGAATAGCTATCAGTTGCCAAGTGAGTTTGTATAGAGTGTGAGGTAACTGCAAAGATAACATGTTACAAAAAGTAATATGTATCTTTTCATATGCTCTAGAGACAATTTCAAGTAACATATAAAATGTAACTTTTACAGTGCAGACAGCTTCAGCATGTCAAACTGAGTATTATACAACGACCCCTCATTAGTATTCCAAAATATGCACTCTGATTGGTCAGCATGCACGTTGTAAATCAGACTTATACTAATGGAAAAAATGTCTGGTCGCCCAGACCTTTTCCATTATTATAAGTGTTTTTTTACAGCAAAGGAGAACGCAAGATCTCCGTTGCTTTTTATACACTCTCTCACTATGTTAAAGGAGTTTAACATAGCGAGACAGCTTTTAAAACAGTAACAGAGATCTTCCTTTCTTTGTTGCTTTTTCTAAAGCTGTCTCGTTATGTTAAATGGGTTTAACATTTAAATTAAACACTTAATTTTTAACACAACACTTAAATTCAAGAAAACATTTGACTCCCATTATAAACTTCCCCAACAAAGACATTTCACACTCCTCCACTTGTGATGGAGATATTCACCCCAATCCAGGCCCACATCATAATAAAACCAATACACATCAAATACAAACCAAACCTTTATCTCTCTCATTGTCTAAACCCTCCAATTCACTCTCCATTGCCCATCTCAATATAGGTAGTATTTGTAATAAAATTAGTCAATTCCATGCCACTCCACTAGAAACCCATCAATTTGATATTTTATGCCTAACTGAAACTTGGCTGAAGCCTTCAATTAAAGACATTGAAATTTCCCCACCTGGTTATAACATTATTAGACTTGATCGCACTGCCAAAAAGGGAGGAGGGGTAGCAATTCCCCACCTGGTTATAACATTATTAGACTCGATCGCACTGCCAAAAAGGGAGGATGGGTAGCAATTCTGTAAAAAACAAAACTCCAAATTATTACTTTAGACCTGACTCTTACCCAAGACAATAATGCTGAAGTAATTAGCTCTAAACTTCTAGTCAATACGACTAAAGCCATAAACCTCATTTGTGCATCTCTCCCTCCTGGAAATAATATCAACACCCTTGAACATATCCTTAACCAACTCTCTACCAAACTCCCTCAAGAAACACTAGTCTTAGGAGACTTTAACATAGACTGGCATTCCTGTAACAGTACTAACCCCATTTCCCATATAAACCTTTATGGCTTTAAACAACTCATTAATAGTCCCACCAGAACCAATAAAACAAACAATACGGAAACCACCTTAGACTGGATTCTTACTAATACTCCCTTGCAAACCAATCAATCACACACCCTTCCTGATGACCTTAGTGATCACTCTCTAACCTATATCATTAGATACAAAACTAACCTAACCTTACCTACCTCTTTCAAAACCTTACTTACTAAAAAACATTTTAACCCTGCTCAGTTTCAAGCTGAACTTTCACAATGTAATTGGGCCCCACTAAAACATCTCCCACTGAATGAAGCAGTGGAATACTTCAATTCATCATTCCTATCTATCCTAGATCACCATGCCCCAAGTCGTACCATCAGAACCAAAACTAAAACAGTGCCCTGGCTAACCAAGAACGCTAAGCAAAAAATCATTCTCAGAAATAAATCTTGGGATAAATGGCGATCTACTAAAAACCAAACTGACCACCAAAACTTTAGGGAGCTTAAAAACAGTACAAAAAAAGCCATTCTGACAGATAAAAAGAACTATTACTTTCAATTACAGAAAACCACCAAAAAGGAACCTAAAAAATGTTGGAACAGTATTAATAATCTTCTAACCCAGGCCAGGCTATCACATCCAACCCTCTTGATTCTGACCCTGACAATCCCACACAAATAGCCAATGACTTCAATTCTTTCTTCACCAATACCATACAAACTCTTGCAAACCACATATCTCTTGACACTTCTAAACTTCTCTCACCTACTTTAAAAACCACTCTTCCTCCACTTCACCTACAACCTGTATCTACCTCCTATATTAAATCTCTAATCCAAAAACTTAAACCTACCTGCCCATCTGCAGACAAGCTTCCTGCATAATTCCTGCAAATAGGAGCAAAAGCCACTGCTTACCCAATTTCTATCCTAATAAATAAATCTATAAAGGAAGGTATTTTCCCTTCTATCTGGAAGATATTCCACATCATTCCCTTACACAAAAGAGGCAAGTCTATCGACTTCTCTAACTTTAGCACTCCTATCTCCCTTAGCCAAAATTATGGAAAAATGTATCCATAAACAACTACTTAACCACCTCCTCCTTAATAAACTACTTGCTAATACTCAACATGGATTTAGACCTTCCCACAGTACTAACACGGCATTACTCTCCTATACCAACACCATCAACTATAACTGTAACAATAATAAACGTACATCTTCTCGATTCATAGACCTATCAAAAGCCTTTGACATGGTTAATCATAAACTCCTCCTGCACATACTAAAATCTCTTGCACTACATCCCTCTTCCTTAACTTGGTTTACTTCTTATCTTGAAAACCGTCATCAGGCAGTTGTCTGGAAAAGTTCACTATCTTCTCTCCTTCCTAACTCTTTAGGAGTACCTCAAGAGTCTATCCTAGGCCTATTTCTATTTTCTATCTTTATTAATGACCTCCAATCAGCTATCCCTAGCACTACCTGCATACAGTATGCAGATGATTCTACTATAATTTGCACTGCTTCCTCTCAAACTGAACTTCAGTCTCTTACTCAAAAAGCCTTTTCCACTGTTGAACAGTGGTTCTCTGACCGCTGTCTACTCCTTAACCCTAAGAAAACCAAATTATTACTATTCTCACCTACCCGTAAATCTACTTCCTAAACTTCTCTATTACTTCCACTGATAACACTCAAATTTCTCCTGATTCTTCAACAAAACTGCTAGGTGTTACTATTGACAATAATCTTAACTATGATTGTCACATCAACAACACAATAAAAGTACTTAATAAAAAGATTGGATCCCTGTACAGAATCAAACCCTTCCTTACACCTGAAGCCCGGACAACCTTAGCCCAATCTCACCTTATCTCTACCCTTCTATATGCTTCCACTATTTTAACTAATCTCTCTAAAAGTAACCTTAAGAAACTTGCTACATCTTACCATAATATTGCTCGATTTGCCACAGGATCCTAGTTTAAAACTCACCACTGTCTAAGCTTAAAGCAACCAGGCTGGCTTGAACTTCCAAACAAGCTCAGTTATCAACAGCTCTTAATAGCTCACAAAATTCTATATCAACCATCTAAAACACCAATTCTCAGTAATCTACTGACTTCCTACAACAACCTGAAACAACTACGTTCATCAGACAAACTACTAGTTAATAGTACCAAACCCATTAATTCTGCAGGTAATTGCCTTTTTTCCAACTCATTTGGCAAAATATGGAACAACCTCCCATCAAATATCTCCTCTTTGGCCACTCTTCCACTCTTTAAAAAACAACTGGAAATCCATCTTAATAAATACTGGCTTTGCTCCTGTACCAACCCTGACTAACCTTCCTTCTTCCTTTCCTCTACCACAATACTTCCTTCTCTGCTACGGTATCCTGACTGACTTCCTCTGACATCATATCTTTGTAGATATAACTGATCTCATATATATTGTATAAAAAAAAAAAAATGTTATGTTGTCTACCTTATTTTCAAGACAATGTATGATTCTCTCTATGTTTTGATACTATCAAATTTCCATACTGAAAGTATTTAATCATTTCCTTGAATTCTTTCGTGTTATGGATATTTTTTTTACTCCTAGATGTATATTACTTATACTAAAATCTTCTTATCTTTTATGCTTAATGCTTTTGTTCGTTGTGTATTTGTATTCCCTAGTCTTGTTTTAACCAATGGAGCTTTTCTCCCCGGGCCTCCACTGAAAATGGACATATATCCAGCTGGGCTAGCCTGGTCAACAAATGTAAAATAAAAATAAATAAATAAAATAAATAAAAACATAGCGAGACAGCTTTAAAAAAAGCAACAGAGATTCTCTGTTGCTTTTATTAAAGCTGTCTCGCTATGTTAAACTCCTTTAACATAGCGAGATACTTTGTAAAAAGCAAAAGAGATCTTGCTTTCTCCGTAGCTTCCACCCACAGCTCTGATGTACCGTGTAAGCATATGCATGTGCAGCACATCAGAACTGCCGCAGACTATCAGACAGCTGTGGAAGGGCAGCAAGGAGGCATTATATAATGCCATTATTTAAGAAAATTAAGTATTTTTTTTCTTAAATAATGTCATTGTATAATAGCAATAACCCACTTCTGGGTGTGGGTAATGCTGGATTTACCCACGGTTGTCTTTGTTTAGCCACTCGGGCTTCACCCTCATGATGAAACCACACCAACCGTGGGTAAATCCAGCATTATCCACACCCAGGCGTGTGTGGCAGACTTTTTAATCAAGCAGCTACATTTAAGTGCTCATGTAGTTTGGGAACATTTCAGTTGTGTTTCCAGGAATATGTAATCCTATGAGGATAAATCATAAAATATTTACTAATAGTCCTGTTATGTGTTTATTTTACCTTGCTTAGGTTGTTTTTCATTTTAATAACTAAATAGCATTACTTTTTCTTATTATTTGTTATCTGCGAGGCTAAATGCACTTTGCAGGTTCACAGTGTCCTTAGAAACTGCCTCAATTGTTTACTGTTGCTATGGCAACGTAAATAGAATGTGAAGAAAGCTTCACTTTTCTTAACCAAAGTACATTATTCCCTCCTTTTTTTATATATATATATATATATATATATATATATATATATATTTGTTAATACGAAAAGGAAATAATTCAAAGGACATATGTACATGAACGGAACATTTCAGAGTTAATCATGAACATGCCCCCAATTCCAATAAGCATAACAGTGACTATCATTAATCTAATAAATATTGTAATAACAATTAAGTTCACTATTCCAATTAGTCTACCTTAAAACTAGATTATTTTAGACAATTATTTATCTATGTATAGATAGTGAGTAATTAGATACATACAGACTATATTAGTATACTAAATAGGAGAGAATTTAGAAAGGGAGACAAGATGCAGTTAAAATAAATAATTAATGAGAAAAGAGAGAAGAGAGAGAAAGAAAAGAAAAAATTCACATATACTATGTATGTTGATTTACAGTTTAAATATTTTATGTACTGTATAACCCTCCTTCTGTGAAAGAAAAGTACCCTGTTTTACATACCTGAGGTAATGTGAAAACTCTCATGTGTCATCTATTTTCATAAACCTCATTTTATAAACTTGACTAAACAAGAGAAACAAAAGATAGATTAAGAAGGAGAGAATGATACAATTTTTATTAGACAAAGAGATAAGGGTGGCTGTCGCGTTGTAAATGGACAGCTCCATATAAATAATAAAAATAAAATAATGTTGATGTGACCATGACCCATTACCCATTTTTCTGAACATAGCTTAAATAATTCTCATAAAGATGTTTCATGCTATGTTTATGATTTTATTGTTGCCAGTGTGATTGATAATGACTTATATGTGTATTTTGTAATTGACAGCCTCCTAATATCTCTCTTTTATCTTCCCAAAAATACACAAGAATGTCACTGATCCACCTTTCGTCTAATAGTATCCAGTGGAGGCTGGTTGAATTTGCCCCTACTCATTTATCTTTTAAAATTTTGAATTTTGAAACTTACACATTCTGAAAGACACTACTAATTTCTTAGAGAATTTAGCGACTTTTAAACAGTCTTCCTCTTTAAACAGTCTTCCTCTGTCAATGATACATGTATATTAGTATCTTTAAGTCTTAAGTCTTTGTTTACTAAAACCAAACACAACACAGGCTTAGAATACATGAGAGCTTTTTTTTTGAAAGATTGATTTGACATGGTGGGGTGATGTGTGTTGTTACTTGAAATTGTTCTTGAAAAAACGTATGATGGTATGTTATCATATACTATTTACAAACCAAGGATAGCGATCTGTGTACCACGTATATTAAAAACCTGAAACTTGGGTGTTGGCACAATAGTGTTTAATCAGTGTTGTGTTTCACTTGACTTTTTTTTCCTTTTTCACTATTATTTTATAATAGATTTGATGATGATTTTTTTTGTGGGGAGGAACAACTGAACATCTTTTTTTTTTTGTGTAGACTATCTCAATGGAACAACTGATTTTCTGAGTTTTGATTATACTCATTCCCTAACATGTAGATTTCCTAGATGTGAGTGTGTTTAGAAGGGGTCATGGATTTGAAACTGAACTCTTTAGGAAGAAGAGTTGAGGAACAAACAATCCACAGAAAGCATGCATCCTCAGCTCTCATGCACGTATATATTGAATATTTCAGAGAATCAAGTTTTTAGTTTCTCACAACACACACTACACACAGCAGACCAGAGTCAGAACAAGTCAACAATTTTATTTTATTACCAGGGATACAATAGAAAAATCTGTACTTACAGCTGTCTCTGAAGGTGACATGAAAGGACAATGTAGCCATACCCATCATCACAAATGGCACACCATATGCACACCTACTATACGAACTTAGGGCTCTAGGGACATAAACATTGAACCTTTCTTGATCGATGACAACATCAGATCTCTTCATACCAATGACAACACCAACACACACATGGCACTTTTGTAGATCCCTAAGAGAACGAATTAGAGAACACATCTATGCATTATCCAGGAGCAATGCATTAAATGCACACTTGCAAACATGTTATTATTTAGAACTGGTAAAGACAGATAACAGACTGGTAATGTTAAGAAAGAAGTAGAAGAAAGAAAGGCAAGTGTTTGGATTGTGAAACTACAAGAACACAAATGAACTCAATGAAATCAAGCCTTATTTCCAGACCATTTTCTCATTAAACCAATGATGTATTTAAACAACAGTATTTTTACCTTTACTATTTGTAAATATCTCTCTTTAAGTCAATTCAGTCTGCCTTTACCGAATCAAGAAGTTGACAAAAATGTTTGACGCATTGTGGCAGAAATGCAACATTGACACCAGTTTCTCTACTTAAACATCACTATGCTTCCACGTCCATCTTCTGTTACACCTGAAGAGCAACGCATATTCATTGGAACCTCTCCTCCTCCACCACATCGTTATTAGAGAAACCACACATGAGAGCCTTTCAGCCTTTGTCGCCGGACAAATCTAGAGACCACTGACTGTTTTCACAACAAAGGCGCCACACCATTCATAACCATTATTACAAGCAAGCACACAATCTGATTCTGGTGTCACGCACAGACAAGCCCTGTTCTCTGTTAGACCGAAAGAAAAACATCATCACAACAGTATTGATTCTTTTCGTCATCAAAATGAAGAGCTTTTTTTTTACTGGGCGAGGTCCTTCTTCTCTTCCCTCCCCCAGACCCCCAGGAGAAAAAAAACTTGGTCCCCCTGAGAAATTTATGGAAGAAGAAGCGCCTCCACACCAAGAAAGTATGGGAAAAACAAAAACTTGAGTGGTAACGTTTCTGAGACTTATAATTCAGATTGTTTAGTGGTTAATATCTCTAAATATGGCTTGAGTGAAAATTGTGTCTGTTCTTCTTTAATAAGGGGGGTTTATATTGTTATTAGACAAGCAGATAAGGTGGGCTGCTCGTTGTAATGACAGCTCCCAGTAATATAAAATTTGTAATTGACAAGCCTCTAATACCATCTTTTTAGAGGTTCCCAAAAATACACAAGAATGTCACTGATCCACCCTTTCTATCAGTATCCAGTCCAGTAGAGGCTGTACGACCCCCTATCCATTTGAATACTAAGCACATTCTGAAAGACACTACTAATTTTTCTTAGAGAATTTAGACTTTTTTTTTAAACTCCTAAGTACCTACTATTTACAAACCAAGGGAAGCGATAACAGCATGTGCCATGTGCACGCAAATGCAAACTTTGGTGGGGAACAATGGAACAGCTATTTGTGTTTAATTAAACAATTTTACAACCAGGATATACAATAAAAATCTGTCTTTACAGCTGTCTCTGAAGGTGACACAAAAAAACACAGACAATATACCATCCATCATCAAATCATGACACCTCTCCTATACACCTACTTAACGAACTTCTGGGGCTCAGACAAATAGGATCACCATTCCGTATACCAACAAGAACAAGCATATTCTGGATATTTTCCATAAACATTGGAACCTTCTTATGATCCGATGACAACATCAGATCTGTAGTAGACAACAAACCCCAGAGCTTATAAAAATATGCTGTCATTGAATAGGTTACTTTGTTATGATAGAGTTCATACCAATGACAACAACACCAACACATGGCACTTTTGCTTGTTTCATCTGCAACCAAATGCATGCACATACATAGCCACATGTTCACACACCCACACCTGTCACAGGGAATTAATTTTCGCAATGCATTAAATGCACTTGCTAAACATGGTTAAGACAGATAACAGACTGGGTAATGTTAAAGACAGAGTAGAAAGAAAGAGGGCAAGTGGATTGTGAAACTACAAGCACACAAATTTTGAATGAAAGGCTTTCTATCAAGCCTTTCTTAGCTTCGAACCATTAAACCATTAGAGTTGTGATGAAGCGTTGGGTGTCACGCTTAAAAGCGCTTTATCACTTGCTGCAGCTAGTTTCATTTAAACAGGTTGTTACTTGAGTTTATTTTCAAAAATATAGATAAAGATTCCAGTAGTTAGTTACCTTTGTTTTAAAATTCCAAGCAGTAAAATTGGTCCTTTAAAGTAATGTTAAAACAATTCATATCAAAGTAGATGCTTTGAGAGATTTGGCTGTTAACAGTATCAGTCGTTTGCTTCTTCTTTTTGATGTCTGTCCATACATTTGTTTCTTTTCTTCTCTTGAGAGAAGATGACATCCAATCCATATCTTCTGGTAAAGTAATCACATTATTAGTTTGAGTAAATGAAGAGGCTTCCTATAAGTCAATAAAAGTCCTCATCTCATTGGCATACAGTATTCTTATCATAGCTGGATATGCAAGTTGTGCCTTGATATTATTTTGTTTCAGAAACTTTATCATTGGCCACACTTTTTTCCTTCATTACATTATTCTAGATGAATAGTCGTTATCAAATCTTATCAGGCTCTGTTTATATTTTAGAGGTGCCTTCCTCAAAGCAGATCTTAAAATCAGTTCCTTGGCCAAGTATGAAAGAAATTTGATAATTATTGACCCAGGAGGAGAGTTTGAGTTAGTGACAAGTGTACAAACTGAAGTCAAGAACCTATACCTTTGCAGACAAATTTATAAATCATTTTTTTCAGCATATACTGCATAGTACAAATCAGAGATAAGGTCTTGATAAACTCACACATAATCATTTGGATAAGTTTAAACATAACATGACTGGAGCCATCTGGGTGCCATGCTCTGCCTTTATTACAACTGCAGACATCTTTGTAGTAGGAGTAAATGGAAATCCTTGACACAGCTGATTTAGAATAGACAATGAGACATTTTTCCCCACACCCATCAAGCCCTTTTAATATTTGATAATGAGACCAACTATAGTGCTAACAGTTCAGCTTCAAAGAAGCAGGCTTGTGAGTCTACAGATTTGGTATTACAGTCAGCTGAGAAAGTGTGTCGCTACTGAATTAAGACCTACATAAAAGATCACTTATGGAGATATGTTGGTGAGGCATCCATTTAAAGTTATGCTTCCACAATGTCTGTGTGATATGTGGAAGTAAAATCTTCAACAGTGCCTGGTTGAAGATTTTACTTCTAGGTATAAATAATCATACAGACATCATGGGAACTTAGCATTATAGCAGGGGTGTAGCGAGCAAATTCTCCTTTGTACTCACATGCTCTCAGTGCTACCCCCTCCCCCCGGACACCTACCACTTAAAAATGGACACATCTCTCAAAATGGTGTCCCTAAGCACTTAATAATTGTAAATAAGATTTTTAGCTGTTTTCCCCAAAACTATTAAATACCTTGTTTTTAGATTAGCAATATTGCATCTGTTGTTGGAAAAATTCATTGAGACAGTTGTAGATATAATATGACCTGAAAGAAAGCCAAATTGATGTGATGCTCAGGAAAAATGTACTCAGTAGAGTACAAAGAGTATGGCAGGCTGTACCCCTGCATTATAGTCGTGCCTTACTTAGGCTTAGTTAGTAATTATGGCTCTTTTTCAGCTCCTGTCAAGAAAACATGCTGCCATGTAAACATGCTTCCTCCAAGTAACAGCACAACACAGCAAATGTAATCCCTTAAGCTGTATGTGTACATCATAAGGTTTTAATTGAATACGCCTTTGTGCATTATTATGTTCTAATTGAATATGCCTGTGATGACTCTACTGTAAAGCAGCTCTGTATCTGTACACCTACTCCACACAAATGTGTACCTCTTTTCTCCAACAGCTGGTGCCCACAGAAAAGCAAAGTTTGCTTGTAAAGGCCAGCCCTGGATTTGGTTCCTGGCTACTTAATTTGACAGTGCATCTGCTGAAATAAGGGGACTTTATGGGTTATGATTTCCTCTGGCATTCTTTGTGAAGCAGAATTTGTCATTTGCTAATCATATTTAGGAAATCTATTTCCCCATTTATAAGCAAGAGAGAAATATATGCAGAGTAAAGCAGGAAAGTAGACAGACACAGTAAATAGTGGAACAATTGTTATCCAGTGACACAGTATGAAAATTAAGAAATCCAGATCCTCTCTTTAGTGAAGCCCTGTGAGAGTCATAATTTGGACAAATTACCTTTATTCTGTGGATGTTTTTAATAGTGGTCCTCCAGAAAGGCATGATTCTTCAAGCAATGTATGTCAGAAAACTGAAGACAAAAGTAATTTAGTGTAATACCTTCAGCTGTAACATCAGCAGGTTTTGTTTGGATTATGAACACCGTGTTTGCTGACAGATTTATGAAGAATTTCTCTTTTATAGAAAAAACATCCAATAGATGGAAAGGCCCACCGCTGGTTTTGTGAGGTAAAATACAAAAAATAATAGTGGGTTCATATTATGTTATTGAAAGATAATGTAATCGGACGGCCAAAACATCGAAACGGCCACATTTCAAAACTTTTATTGTGGGGGGCTGCACCCCCATACCCCGCTCTAAATATGTATTCCAACTCCGAGATCGTACTACAGTGAGGAAAGGGCAAATATCCCAATCTTCACTGTACTGCAATCCCACAATGCAAACTTCGAAATGCGGCCATTTCAATGTTTTGGCCATTCAGTTACGTTATCTTTCGATAACGTAATAGGAAACCAATAATAGTACCATTATTTTGGACAACTACCTAATTTTGAGGGGGTCAACAGACTAAACTGGTGGCAATGGGGTATGTACCCCCTTTTATACCAATTTGGTCCTTTACTCTTGGGAGAAAAAAGTTTGTTTTCTAATCTTATTTGTTTTAAGTATTGTATATTATATTTAAGATTTTTGGATGCCATCTTGATTCTATGGGACATGTCAGAGGAAATGATAAACGATTTGATGGATTACTTGCACAATAAAACTATTTTTTAAGGTTTATAATAATGTGGGAAGAAATAGCCAGGGAATTGTTATGGCTAGGCTTGTATATGCCCTAGGGCTGATAGCCTAGTACCAACCTATGAACCTATGAACCATTATCTACACCTTCTACAGGTGTTCTGCCAATTATTTAGATTTCAACATTCAGCATTGTCAAACAGGTTTTAAATCAAAAATCTAAGGGAAACCAATGTACAGCAACTCTTTATTTTCCATTTCAAGAGTTTTCACCCCCTGTATTTTCAAAAAAAAAAGCTTGATTGGGGGCAATGTATTAGGGTTGCAATGATGACTTCAAATTTAGAAGATCTTAGGACTGATTTTAAGGAGTTGAAAGAATGTTCCTTGAAAGGGGTTACCCAGAATCTTTAGTAAAGGACGTTTGTACTGACATCTTTAATCAATAAGGGGACAGAGGTAAAGTGTCAAGCCAGCCAATTGGGAATGGTTTAAATTATGAAAGAGCATTTATTGTTGGATGCAATGACAATACTAAAAATATCAAAAATACTATTAGGAAGAACTGGAACATAATGAAGGAGAAAATTTAGTATTTAATTCTGTTGGACCTGTAAAAGAGCAAGAAATGTTAAAAATGTATTGGAAAATAGAAATACGCAAGAGAGGGAATATAAAAATAAAGGGGGCACCAAGAAACATAGTGTGTGTAATCAATGCCCCTCCATTTTTGAAAGTGAAATGTTATCACCGAATAACTCCTTGGGGTCAGTGCTAAACCTAAAGAAAGGGAATTGTTCTATGGACAGAGGAGTGGCTAAATGCTCCAGATATGAAAGTTTCTGTATAGGGAAAATGGAGAAATGGCTTTAAGAAAAAGGATATACAAGCACTACTATGACATTAAGAGAAAGAACAAGAATAGTGTCTTATTAAAACATATGGGAGTATGTGAAAACTATAAAAAAAATATTTTGCTGTTATGAAGAAGGTGGAAATGAATCCCCCTGGTGGGATTGAGAACATTTCCTAAAGTACAGGGAATTACTGTGGCAATTTAGACTCTATGCCCACATATTCCCTGGACTGACTGATATTTTATCTGTTCAGTCTGTTTTTAAGGCTGGGAACTGCCAAATTATAATATATGTGTTTATTTTGCATTAATTGTTATTAATATTATCAAGATGAATTCATTCAATATGAAGAGTTTCTTACTTTTTTTTCAATTTATTATTTTTTTAATAACCTAATTAAGTATATGTATTTCTTTAATATAAATGGGATGCTTATTGGACTCTATAAAAGTAAGTAATGCATAATGAATTTATCATTCTGATGAAATTTCTGTTTTGAGGCATGAAAGTGCTGAATTGTTTTATTAAACTGTGTCACTGTGAGACGATGGTTTGAGTGATTTATTTCTAGCTGTATTCTACTTCTTTTTTGTGGGTTTGGGGGATGGGGTAGGATATTAACAATACCTAAAAAGATAGTCTTACATATTAGAGTACAAATAGATGGAATCATGTCAACAAAATATTTTTTGCTTGTTTGCTATTTCTGTCATTCACTGATTATGCACTGACATGGCTATCTCTGTTCAACTGGCTATATGTAGTAAATGCTTGAATGGCGTCAATATGAAAGAAAAGATCATTGCATAATGGATTTGGAAAATGGTGTACGGTGAATGGCATGATTATAAACTCTGAAATTTCATTAAGAAACTACAGTTATTTTATGTTCATTTATAAGTTAACCATATCTAAAAGCATTATCTGTCACAAAGACACAGTATGGTGGGGAAAAGTGGTGTTGCCTTCTTAGTCAAGAATGTAGCCTAATTTCAACTTAAACCAATTCTGTTATATTCCAGGAAGGGAAATATAATGGACAGTAACTCTTGGTGAATAAATCCTGTGCTGCATCTGTCATCACCCTGGTCTAACTCCCATGAATAAAGGAGCTATCTTGTACTGCATTGTCACCACCTTGATCTAGAATCAGGGGTTTGTAATCCTGCACAACTAAGAAGCCTCACACTGCACAGTCCTAACAGAAGTCCTGCACCAGTCTTGTCTTCACCTCAGAACTGTCTGAAACTTAGAAACCCCATATACCTGCTCTAACTGGAAAAACAGAAAATGTTTTCAGTGGTAAGAAGGGATTTATCTTGATCTATCAACAACTGTATGATCAAGAGCTGATGGAGTAATGATAAATGGCTGAAACAGCTTATAATAAACCTCTGAGTAAAGTTATTTTTAGAGCTCCCATGTCAGAGAATATTGCCCAAACTCCCCAAACATAATACCTACACCATAACTGCACAAAGGTAGAGAAAAAAGGCAACTCTATTCTGCTTGAAATTTCAACTGGCACTTGCTGAAAGTGGCATCATTGAAATTTTCTTAGTAAAAAAACACTGCAACACAATCATGTTTTTTTTTTGCAGTAGTCCTTTGATTTAAAAGTCGCTTTATGAAAATGTCATGAACAGAAATATTATGTGATTGTGTTGTCTGTTATCAAGCAGATGTAGCATGTCCTGGAAGTAACCCTTGCATGTTACCTCAGGGTCACAACATACTTTTGACTGCAGCCAGTTATCTACTTTCAAATTCTGCATCACAATTTGGACATCTGAAAAGCTGGCAATCCTCCTAACCACTACTATGCTCATAGGAGGCATGTGGAGGAAGAGAAGCCCAGTTTTATGCTGTTGCTGTTTTTCCTTTTTAGTTCATATGCCAAAGTTTCATAAGAATCTACACAACATATTTTAACTTGATAATGATGTTTTTGTAGCAATTTAAGTGCTGTTTTACTCGCTGATTTGTTTTGGCGGTATCGCGGAGCATGTGAGGAGTGTTGCCACCATACAGTAAGAAGCTCTTGAGTTCAAGTCTCAGCTAAGTTACCTCCTGAGTTTTCATGTCCTCCTGCTATCCAAGTGAGTTTTCTCCAGGTGCTCCAGTTTTCTTCCATCTCCCAAAGACAATGTAGTTGGTGTACCAATAATCTTCCAAATTGCTCATAGGTGTGTGTGTGTGTGTGTGTGTGTGTGTGTGTGTGTGTGTGTGTGTGTGTGTGTGTGTGTGTGTGTGTGTGTGTGTGTGTTCTGAGATTGAATACCACAGTGTTCAGAATAAGCTTCAATATCTAGTATACAGTAATTACTAGGACAGGCCCTGGCATCCCCATGACTCTGTAAAGGATAACGCTGGTTACTGAAAATGGATGGACTGATTTGACTGACTGATTAATGGATGCTTTTGTACAAATCCCACCACCTCACCATGATTGTCAATAGCTAAACAACTAAGCATATTTCAATAACAAGGGCTGGAATGGCTCCGTTCCTTAGTCTGAACCATTCAAAAAAATGAGTGTGCTCAATTGCATTTAGTTTATTAACATGCTGTGTCTGAACACTTTTAATTCCTTATGAGACATTAATAATATAATTGAATAAATAAAAAACAAGGAAATAAATTACTCTTACTATGGAAGTAAAATATCCAGTTATTTGACACCTTTAATATATTTTATAACTTATTATTACCTAAAAGTAACTGGAATGAATTTGAAAGAAAAGCGCGTTTACAAAAAATGAGGATAAATCTAGGGAAGTATATGGCAGCTCATCAATTCATATGCTCTTACAATATTAAAACATTTGTAAAATTTACTGGAACAAATTCCAGTGAAGTAATCCTAAAGTACCTTTGGTCTCGCTGAGACCTTTCTAGCAAGGAAATAAGAATTATGGTTTACACCAGTGCTTTTGTTACAACTGACACAGAATGTACAAAAAACATAAATGAAATCTGTTATACTGAGGCATACATTTATAACAAACAGTAAGCAATGCAATTCCATTTCTGCAATAAATGCAGCAAAGCAGACCCATCAGAAGCAACACTTTTCAGTTAATGTTTTGACATGATAAAGATTTATTAATGTCTGTGAACTCATTTGAGGAACATTTAAAAAAAATCAATAATTAAATAATCATAAATGCTCTAATAAAATAATGATGATGCATCTCTTATGAATGATGGACCTACATATGAACCCAAATAAAAGCTAGACATGTAATATAAATCTTGAATGTACTGCTCCTAAAGTGAATGTCCTGTGACTTCATCTAGAACGTTTTTTGTTTGCTTTTTGTTAAAAAAAAACAAACATTACAAAAACACATTAACAAAGAGGCAAAGCAAATGGGAAATAGTTGAAAATATAAACACTACACAGATTCTGATGATGACCCAGGAATGTATGGCCCACCTGGTCTGTAAATTATTTACTGAATGAGGTACCTGCCCTCCTTATCCAATAGCTCCTTCATTCCCAGGATCACTAAAAAGAAAAGTTTATGCATTTTCCATGCATCCCTGAAGCTAGTTACTGAATCTGAGTCTACTGCATCCTTAGGTGAATTGTAATTCATCCACCACCCTTTTGAGGGATTAATGCTACACTGTATCTCCTCTGAGCCACAGACCGTATATTGTTGCATTTCTCATACATCTCTACTTTTTAAATGTGACAATAATCCTGTACTAAACAATGTTTTATTGATGAGACAGGGAAGGATATGTGCAAGCAGCATGACCACTGCATCCAAAATAAACCAAAATGAAAAAAACAACCAGCCAGTATCCAAAGAAAAATATGTTATCATCTCTAACATCTCGGCTGACAAGGAGTAAAATATTAAAAATAATCACCTGCCTTAAATGTTGTTGTGTCTTTCGGCTTTTCCCGGTTAGGGTTCACCACAGCGGAACTCCGGTCCGCTAATGATTGGCAGTAGATTTTTACATGCCGAGTTGCCAGCCTTAAATATCCTACCTAAAAAAAAACTAATTACATGATTAGCTAATTATATAAGAAACCTCCAATTACACTCTAAATTTAACCCATTAGGAATCAATATGTATATAGATTCTTTATACAGCAATTTGTTTTTTTTATATGGACACCACCATATTGGTCAACATTAACTTGTTCTAAAATTGTTCCTTGCAAACCTTGTACTTCACTTTTATGAAAATGTTTAAAATGCTCAGCTATGGAACTTTCTTGTCTACTATGAATAATATCACATACATGCTCTAAAAGTCTGACCTTAAAAGGTCTTTTACTTTTCCCTATGTAAAACTTGTGATAAGGACACTTTAGGGCATAAACGATGCCCTGGATATCACAACCATAAGATCCCTGTACCACAGATCTAACGCCATTAATTTCTACAAAGCTTTTAACTATATATTTACAACCTTTGCATTTCCCACATGTTGTACCTTTTTTTTTTTTTTTTTACTATTGTAGGAATTTTGTCAGAGTGGCAACAAATCTACCATGGACCAAAAAATCTCTGATACTTTTCCCTGTTTTATAAGAGACCATAGGGGCCCAACATCCCCACTCAGAGAAATCTCAAAGAGATCTTAAATAGCTCCAATAAAATGTAACCAATTCCACCCAACTTTGAACTAAAAACACTATGTGTAATGACAAAATACATCCTTTCTGTGTTACCTTGTAAAGTTCCACTACCTCTGGCTTGCACCATGTTCTTCTGATGCCTACCTCTTTTTTCTCATCCAAACTTACTAACCCATTCATGTAAGGCTTCCTTATTATAGACTGTATCAATAAACCTTCTAAATGTTCTATCCATTTATATCTTGAAACCCATCTCATTATTACAAAGTCAATGTCTTATCAAAAATTCACCATATGGCAAAGCTTGCAAAGTGTGAGGAGGATGACAACTATGGACTCGTATGTATTGAGTTCCTTCCTGAAATTTTCTATGTACAGTGGTCCTGACATCTTTACCACTACTTATGTCAGCCACCACATCCAGGAAAGGAACTTTCTTGCTCACATTTAACCCACTAAACTGTAAATTGAATCTATTGTGCTGTAGGTGAGACACAAAATCATTCACACATTTAAGTCCTACTTTACATAAATATATTAAATCATCTATGATATTTGACAACATGCTATTGGTAAAATTCTGCCTGATATATATATATTCTGTTTCAAACAAGCCCATGCCGAGATTGGTAAAGCTGCCCCTAGAGCTGTATCCTGTTTTTGATTATATAAATGTCCATTAAATTCAAAATAGTTATTATTTAAACAAAAATGTAACAATTCTATAACATGCTCTGCCACTGGGCTTGTCCCTAGGAAAAAAAGCAAAGCTTCAATACCAAAATTATGATTAATACTAGTATAAAGGCTATTGATGTCCAGTGTAACCCAGAATATATCTTTGGTCCACTGGACATCACAGATTTTCTCTAAAACATTAAAGACATCCTTTACATATGAAGGCAAATGTAAAACTTTTGGTACCCAATATGAGTGTAAGAAAAGACCTAAATTGTGAAGAAAATAATTTCTAGCTGCAACTATGGGATGACCCGGGGGATTCACTAAATCTTTATGTAATTTTGGTAGGCAATAGAAATATGCTATAGTACAGCCATCACGATTACATTTTTTCTCAACCTCTAACTTAGACAAATATCTCAGCCTCAAACCTTTATTCAACAATTCATCATAATGGTTCAAAGCTGTAGTATACACAGAAGGGTCCACTATACAATAAACTTCATTGACTGTTAGATGTTTGCAACACATTTCCAAATATTGTACATAATGCATTAAAACTAATTTGTTCCCCTTATCTGCAGGTTTAAGTACCAAGTCTCTTCCCGTACTCAAAGCCTGCCATGCTTTAAACTGCATTTTGGCCAAATTATACCACAACTCTCCCCTCTGTCTTTGAAATTTATCAAATTCTTTTTCAACAACAAAATTCGGCATTGTGGAAAACAGTTGAACCCCTTCATGATGAAAAGGGGGCATAAAAGTACTTTTAGACTCAGTGTGTCTGGTGTCCAGTAAGTAAGCATTTGATTCAACATCTGAACAAAAAGAATAAAAACTAGCATCAGTAATATCACTGTCACTATATACACATTCACTATCAATAAAATCCACATTAATTTGTTGAGCAGAACTTCTAAAAAAAAGATTGCAGATGAAGTTGTCTAACAAGTTTAAAAATATCACATTTGATATCATGTAATCATATCAGAACTGTAGCTATGAATTTTAATTCACAATTTAATACTGCAAATTCTTCATCAGACAACACCATTCCTAACAAGTTAATCACATAATTATTAGTCTCAATCAGTCTAGGAGATAAATCATTACTGTTTATCTCTTTTGGAATGTTAATAAGGTTGAAAATCTCTCTGGGCCAAGATCCCTTTCTCTTGCTGTCATTGTCTAACCTGGTAACCTCCTTGAAAATCTTTGGAGGTATTCCGAAATGTCCTATTGAATTCTTCCACATTTTGTGCATCTGGAAGTGGAGGATAACCATCATTCTCTCCATTTTCCCCTTCAAATGAAGTATCCTAACCTTTGGACACTGAAAACAAGCTGCCATGCTTGTTGCCAGTTCCTCCTTCCTGTTCAAACCTCACATGGCCACGAGATCTCTTCTGATTGGTTCTAGAAGAAAAGGCTGTACCATTTTCATAGTCACAGAGATCTCTTACTAGTTTTACTTTTTTCCTCTCCACAATATCTGACTCATAAGCTTTTAACTGATCATTAATGTCCACCAAAAACTATCAATAGAATTACAGCCAGATAGCGAAGATAATTTAGAACCAACTGATACTGCTAACATCCTGGCAGATAGGTTCAGTGCTAACTTTACCCCTCTCTCACCCCCTAAAGGGCCCATCTCTATACCAGAAGAATGCAAAGTTCCTGTAATCATGGCTGCACAGGTAAAAAAACACACTCTCCAAAGCCAAGAACACAGCATCCATGGCACCTGACAACATCCCAGGCTGTGTTCTACATGAACTACAGAATGAACTGGCACCCCACCTAAGTACCATGTTCAATCATAGCCTCACCTCAGGCTTTGTGCCCACTGAATGGTGCACAGCAACGGTTATCCCACTCAACAAAGGGGGAGCCACCATGGAGCCCGGGAACTACCGCCCCATTAGCCTGACAAGCCTGGTCTGCAAGGCTATGGAATGTATCGTCATGGAACTTATAAACAATGACATTGGTAATCTCCAAACTCTGGACCCTCCCCAGTTCGGGCTTGTAAAAGGCAGATCATGTCTCGTAAACCTGATAGACTTCTTTGAAGTGGTCAACAAAGCTGTAGATGAGGGTAAGGTGGTTCACACAGCCTATCTAGATCTTGCCAAGGCTTTTGACACCATCCCCCACTCTAGAATTATAGATAAACTCACTAAACTAGGTATAAATCCCTATGTTACAAGGTGGGTTGCCAACTGGCTCACTGACAGAACCCACACTGTGAAAGTAGCAGACTCTAAATCCAACTTCAGACCAGTGACAAGTGGAGTACCACAGGGTTCAGTCCTAGGTCCTATCCTGTTTGTTATCTACTTCTCTGAAGTACAGGCTAACACAGAAGGTCTTTGGCTAACAAGATGACTGCAAACTAGGAGCCATAATCAAAACTCCTAACAATGTGGACATCCTACAAAAGAGCCTCACTGAGACAGATGCCTGGTGTCAAAGCCATGGCCTATAGCTCAATGCCAAAAAGTGCATTGTCATCCCTTTTGGTAAAAACTCTGTACCCATGAACTACCACATAGGCAGTAGTCTACTTAACACCGAAAGTGTGATAAGAGACCTTGGGAAACAGGTGGACAGTAGTCTCTCCTTTGATAATCACATCACCACAGTAGTCAGGAAATCCTTCTACGTGGCACACCTCATCACAAAACGTTTCTCATCCAGGAAAAAATAAGTCATTGTTCCCCTCTTCTTATCACTCATTAGACCCATTATAGAGTACAATGCCCCTTTTGGTATGTACCTCACAAGACATCTACAACAACTGGAAAGGATGCAGAAATACCTCACAAAGAGGATTACTGGCCTCAAACAGATGCCCTACGCAGACCATCTCGAAAAAGTGCAGCTTTACTCTGTCGCATAGCGCCTACTCAGAGGCTATCTCTGCCTATCATACAAAGCTATGTCAAACCCAGAGCTGTTGGACATGCTCCACTTAAAGAAATCCCAATCCCTCTGAGCTACATGCTCTAGAGACATAAACCTTGTCACCACAATAAACAGAACATGCTGGAGGGATAGATTCCTGTCCCAGAGACTTCCCATACTCTGGAACAAACTACCTATCTGTATCAAACAAAGCTCCTCATTAGCACTCTTCAAGAAAAATCTTGATGATTGGATGGGAGATAGGAAATTCACCCTGGTGATCACTTCTGTGGCTCTGCTTGACAGGGGCACAGGAAAATAATTTTCTTGGGTGGCAAAAGCCAGGGTACCATTTGGCTAGGCTTATATAGGTCCTAGGGCTAATAGCCTTGTACCTACCTATGAACAGGTACTTATTATCTGTTCTATCAGGTCTCATTGTTTCAACCTGTCCCTTTCCATCAATATACTAATCTATTCAATTGTACACTTATGTGCTGCTACAACCCACCTGTTGGGAAACTGTTTGTCCTGTTCATTGTTAAAGTCAAATGGAGATGAAGGGTTTTTAAATGTTCATAACCCTCTAGGGGTAATGTCTAGATCAAGATATCTCTGGGGACTCTTTATATTAAAGAATACAGAAGTCTTTTTCCAAATTAATCTTTCTAATTGTTCTATATGTGCTTGACTTTCCATTGGCAGCAAAGATGTAAATTTCCAACCCACAATGTTACATGGATTATCACAATGCTTATTGCTATCATCTTCCCACTTCTTCCAAAGCTTAGAAGAGCCTTCTCCTCATTTCACCACTATATCTGCACCATCCTAAGAAGTTGTCCGTTTACCCAAGAGAATCAAATAATTATCCAAAGAACATTGTGTACTGTCCATACTCAAGTCACGAAAAACACGAGGCAAGTTAAAATTAGGATCACTGGCCATAATGAAACACCACGCAGCATGACCACTTCAACCAAAATAAACCAAAATGAAAAAAAAAACAACCAGCCACTATCCAAAGAAAAATATTTTATCATCTCTAACATCTCGGCTGACAAAGCATTCAAGGAGTAAAATATTAAAAATAATCACCTGCCTTAAATACCCTACCTAAAAAAACTAATTACATAATTACTAATTAAATAAGAAACCTCCAGTTACACTCTAAATGTAACCTATTAGGAACCAACGTATTATATTTCATTATGTATATGGATCAGAATATCTACAAGGTCATTTACTGGGAACCATTTGGCTCATAGGAAACTTATGCAACAGAGCTTTGTTTAGGGTGAGAGGAGGGATTTTACTTGAGAGAGTTTGGAGATCTTTGAGGTTTACCAGAGAGGCTTAGGAGAATTGTATCAATGCATATTCTAGAGGTTGCTGTAAGGCACTTTTGCATATAACATTTCTTCCTTCTGGAATAAGGCAATGGAAGATTTTGTACTGCTAAATGAAGCTTGGACATTAGTGATGTGCAGAGACATATTTAAATGTGGGTGTAGAGTGACTCAAATATTTAAAGGAGGAGAAATGCTGCACAAGTTGATTATTGTATGCTAGAATTGAAGAGGGCTGACAGGTTGTATAGTTTATGGGGAGTACTGAAGAATGCCATTTTGGTCTTCATGACCTGTTGAGTAAGTTATGAAGGTGATGAAGAATATCTTAAAGTTTATGCAGTACAGCTTTATAGGTTAGAAGCAGGTTTATAGAACAGTCATGTGAATAAGGAATAAGGTTGGGCAACTTGAGATTAGTGGGTAGAGAGTTAACCCCACGTTCTTTTCAGTATAATAACTGTGAGCTTAGAGGAATGGCTGTATTAATTTTAAGTAAAGATGATAAGATGTTGCTGTATTTTAATGAAAGCATGCTATTTATTAACTAACTATAGAACCACTCTCATACATACGTGTCCAGGCTGTTCTTAATAATATCTAAACTAGTTCTTGCTTTAATGTAATTTGGCAGTCTGATCCATGCATCAGCTGCTCTGTCAGAGAACCAATTAGTACACTTCTCATTCCTATAGAATCTTCTTCAAAAGTTGTCTGATGATTTTCTAGTACTTTTTGATAACCCCAAACATCCCCAAAGGTTGTTGTCTCCAAGTGCTCTATATACTTGAATAAGATATCCTCTTAAATATCTGTAAGAGACACTGTACAAGTTCAAATATTTTAGTCTTTCATGATAACTTAAATGTTCACATCCATGGATGCCCTTGATATATTTCCACTGTACTCTATCCATGTGCATGGACATGTTGAGTATGTTGGCTTATGTGTACACTTCTTTGCATATACAGATACGAGAATGTGTCTTGGTAAGGGTGTGTGTGTGTGCTTATGCATATATGTGCATGCGCTTAGTGATGTGAAGTAAGATACTACAGTCCTAGGTAAAATATTGATGCTTACAGGAAAACTACATCAATAATGCATCCTAAAGTAAAGATGCATTTTGACAGCCATAGCCTTGATAAATGACATGGAAAACAGGAATGATTATGGTAACAGAAAACATCAGCTTGGCAAGATGAATTATTCAATGAATACAGAGACTGCAGATATGTGAGGAAATGAATGGATTTTCGAAACCATGTGTAGTTTGCTGCATGTTGGTAGGATATGGACCTTTGAGTGAATTCCATGCTAATAAGCATAGAGAACAGCTCATGATGATGAAGAAAGTGATATGTGTGACCCATGTGCTAAGTTCATGTAGTGTCCTAAATTCTGCAAAAAATGGGAACTCTTCCATGCATTGATGATACATATGTTTTCTGTTAATAGTACTAAGTGACTTACTAAAGTTTGGTATAGTTGTACACTTCCATATAATAAATCATGCTACATAATACAATTATAATACAACTCATGCTCAACCCTAAAAAAAAAACTACTACTTCCTCCAAATACCTATCTCATGTAAAAACAAAATTTAAAATTCTTTCTCTTGATAATACAACCAATGCAGTCATTTTTCACAGCAAATTATTAGGGATGATGATGTTAAATTCAACCTGTATATACATAATTGCATAAGAAAACACTCATCAAAAATTAAGGCTGCTTTACAGAGCCAGAAACTTTCTCAACAATGAAAGAAAAAAAACTATACTTGCTATTAGTTATCTCCTCTCCAGACTACTACTTTATGGCTTATTAACCTCCAGACATCACAAAAAATCAAAACTTGAACAATGCTATAACAAAGTTACTAAATTTACAGCAATTGCCACTTTCAAAACCCACCACTGTATAGCACAAAAAAGCCTAAACTTGTTAGAACTGCCACATCAGATAACTTAAACATGCCTTACCACCTATAAAATTATCTAGAATCCATCTGCTTGTCCAGCACTAAATAACATTCTATACAACTATGTTTGCAGTCAATCATTATGATCAAATGACCAAAAATTCCTGTCTGTCCACAAACCTATCAAATCTGCTGGGCATTGTCTGCACTCATAACATGTTGCTAAGGCCTGGAACTTCTTACCTGTATCCATCAGATTAATACCCCCCATTCCTTCCACCCTTCAAAACCATTCTGAAAGACATCCTAGCCGAAAGCTGGCTTTGTTCTTGCTTAACACAAGGCTAAACCATATCCCTAAATGTGAACAAATACCTTTTCCTACCTTGCATCTCCTTACTCTCCCTTCTTCACTCTCACTCACTTCCTTCTATCAGTTTCTCTCCCGACTTTCTCTATGAATGTACCTTAAGCCTGCTTTTCTCTCACTTTGTATTGGCATTCCTATTTGTATTGTACTAAGTTACTGTTAATTTCTCTATAAACTGGCTAAAATTTTTCTATTAATTGATCATTTTAGAACTTGCATCTGTTCTTAACCAATATTTTCAAATGATATCTAATTTGGTCTAATTATTTAAAATGTAAATGTCTTTGTATTATTTTTAAGTATTGTGAAATTATTGTTCTTAAAATATTTTTGTAATACTTTGAAACTTTTCTCCCCAGGCCTCTGCTAAAGTTCCTACACAGTCAGACTTTCCCGGTAATCATGTCAGTAATTAATAATAATAATAATAATAATAATAATAATAATAATAATAATAAATAAATAAATATTAGCAATATCTTATCTTAGCTTAATCTTTGTGGCTGCATTTGTTTTTTTTTTTTCAATATACTTCTTATTGCTTTTGTTTTTTAGCCAAAATATTCAAACATTACAACATAAAACAAAAAAGAGTAACAACTTTCTACAATGATCACATAAAAAAGCATACAGAAACTAAATATAATAGTTCCAACATTCCTGAGGGTACAGGGAAAAAAGACACAAAATTCATTCTTGGTTCTGTTAGAAATCATATAGTACCCCTAATTTAGAATAAAGTAAAGTTGTTTTTCTCGGTGAAGCAATATGAAATAAAAAGCTTGTTTTATATCATCATTTATATGTCGCTTGATTTGTGTAGGTAGGATAACCTTACTTGTTGAAGGGTTTGTGAAACTTGGAACTATGTACAAGTTACACTATTTACAATGTTGGATACCATCCGTTTAATGCTAATTTTAAAGCATGTTATATTTGAGCAATACATTGTGTTTAGTTTATAAACGTTTATGAGTACCACCTGAATTGTATTTAAGTTTATGTATTTTGCTTGCTTGCTAGGATTGTGTCTAAAAGAGAGTTCCAATATGTTTAAAAATATGTTCTCTTTTTTGTGCTTTTTGTAGCTAATTTGTGGGAGGTGATATATTTAACTGTGATGTCTTTAAAGTTTATCCATGAGATTTTATTGTTGTTTACCCAATATTTAGTTATGTAAAATTTAAGTAGGACACATAATGTGACTAAAATATGTTTACAAATTCCATTGATTGAACTAGGGATTATGTGTAGAATCATTATTTCCCAGGAAATTTCTATCCAATTTTTTCAAGTTGCACTGTTAGGGAACACCAGAGCTTGAAGATATTCTTACAGCTCCAAAAGATATGGAGGATATCTACATTTTCTCTGGAGCAAAAAGGGCACAATGAGTCTTTTGTATAACCAATTTTTTAAAGTATTGTTAATAGCTTCTTGTTTTTGTGCTGTTGTGATAGTTTTACTAATATTTTCCCAGTAACTTGAGTATAGTAATGCAGATTGGTGTTTTATCTCACTTATTGATTTATAAGACTTTGAAATCATTTTCTCCTTAGCAGCTAATAATTTTTGATTATTGGGTGTAGTTTGCTAAAGAGTTTATAGTTGGGATTAAGAAAAGGGGTAGTTTTGGGGTTTATATTTAAGGAGTGTAATAAATTGGACCATATTTTAACGCATGTTAGGTATCAAATCTTTTTAGTTCTATCATATTCTGATATTTGAATTGACTGGTTTGCTTTGATAATAAAGTAGTACAAATTCAAATCTGGGAGCCCCAAACCTCCTTTTACTTTTGGTATTGTGAGTTTTTGGTAACATATTCTTGTTGTTTTCGGATGCCATAAGAATTTGGAGAGGGCTTTTTCCATTGATGTGAGAATTATTTTTGGTATTTTAAGGCTGATAGAGGTTAGTTGAAATAGTATTTTAGGAAGGATATTAATTTTGATGATGGCTGATTTGGACAGGAGGGATAGGTTTATATTTTCCCATCTTGAAATGTCTTGTTTAAATTTTTCCATGTTTTTTGGAGATTAGATTTAGACATTTATTTGTAGATGTGAGAAAAATGTATGCCTAAATATTTTAGCATGTAGTTTAGGGGTATCTCAACTAAGGGGAAACAAGATGTGTTATGATTTAGTAGGTTTAGATGAAAGATAGAAGATTTTTGGGGGCTTCATGTTGTAATTTGCTATTTTGGAGAATTGTTTGATTGAAGATAATATTTTGCATAGATCTGTGTTAGGGAGTTCAAAATGTAGGTTTAGGTTGTCAGCAAAAGCTGAGTATTTTACAATTGTGTTGTATACATTTGGGAGGTGGTGGTAAGTGTTTTGGGTAATGTGGAGTAATAGCGGTTCTAAGTATAAATTAAACAAGAATGGAGACAGGGGACATCCTTGATGAGTGCCATTTGTTATTTTGATGAGTTGGGAGTAAACCTTATTGATGCATAGTGTAGTGGTGGCATTGTTGTAAATCATTTTAATAGTCTTTATAAAAGATGGGGGAAAATTGAAATGTGGCATTGTTAAGAAAAAGAAATCCAGGTCTACATTATCAAATGCTTTTGAGCATCTATTGTAAATGCATATCTTGAGTACTTATCCTTAGCTAAGAGGGTGTCTAGCATGCGGGTGCTGTTACTTAATTGTCTTTTTTTATAAAACCCAGTTGTTCTGGGAAGATAATTTTATCCAGGGTTTTTATAAGTTATTCGCTAATAATTCGCTAATCAGAATTTTTATGTCAAGGTTAATAAGAGCAATAGGCCTGTAGTTAATATGGTTTAGTTTGTCAGAGTTTGGCTTTGGTATTAAAATTGTCTTTGAATTGTTTAAGTATTTGTCAGTGAACCCAGGCTTTGTGCCTGCATTTGTATACAACAGCTAAAACATGGGCTCACATGGGTTACATTCTATAAAATTTAGTGACTTTTAATTGTATTTTAAATTGCATAGTATTTATTTACTATTCACAAAGCCTTTATTAATTTATCAACATTTGTTTACAAGGAAACTCTGACTAGGCAAGAACCCATTTTAAGAAGAGGCCCTGGGAGAAAAGCTTCTCACAGAATACAAATTATAATAGTAGATCAATATCGCTCAAAATAAATATACACTGGTAACAAAAGAAAATAAACTTCAAACAAATCTTTAGAAAATATACAAGATACCATTAAAACATTGCTATAGCTTCATTTTTAATCTGGTATAACTCATCATAGTTGATAGTTGATAGATGTAGTCTCAAAATTATGTTTCCATAGTATGCAACTCTTGTATTTCATTGAAAAAAGATCAGTAAAGCAGAAGTTTGATCCTTTAAATCCACAATAATTTGCTTGGATTTTTTTTCTTAATCATTTGTCTTTCTTCAGAAGGAGGCTAGTCACATTGTATCTTCATAAATTCCTCTTTGCAATAGCTATAGATACATTGTATTGAGTTTAATTTTCAGAATCACCCAAGCAATATAAGGGTTTCATAATATCTATATAAATTCCTTTTTGCAATAGCTATAGATACATTGTATTGAGTTTAATTTTCAGAATCACCCAAGCAATATAAGGGTTTCATAATATCTACATAAATTCCTTTTTGCAATAGCTATAGATACATTGTATTGAGTTTAATTTTCAGAATCACCCAAGCAATATAAGGGTTTCATAATATATATGAAATATGCTCACTATGATCACCAACTCATCCTTTAGTGTTTGATCACCAGTTCATCCGTTAGTGTTTGTATGCATAAAAATAATGCTGTCTGAGATTTCTAATAATTCTGACCCAATCAAATTCAACCCAGATGTCAATCTTTGTCTCCCCTTGTTTTTCGTTGTATTTCTGTCTGGTACAACCATGCACAAATGCACAGGTACTCTTTTATTTTCTCTTTTTTCTATAGTCATAAATTATATGATACAAGGATAACATTAATCAGCTGTTACACCTACGTACGCATGGACAAATGTATATGTAACCAAGATGTAAATACTACATTCAGTGCGGAAAATGGAAATATACTGTATATTGTCTATGTATGTGAATATAGGAGCTTTTCTCCCCTGGCCTCTACTTTAAAAGGGTATCTACGTATCTCAGTCTGACTTTTCTGATCAGCAAAGAAAGATAAATAAGTAGATAATTACTAATAAGTGCCATAAGTAAACAGACTTACCTGAATACCTGGCAGCATTACCAGATTTAAAATGTAGGAGTTTTACTAGATCATATTAGATGCATCCCTTTATTTTAAGGGAATTTTTATTATTTTTATTTCAATGCAATTTATTTCATTTTGTGTGTGCTTATAGATTATGGGCAGTCTTCTGTTTTGCTAATTACATAATTTAGTTTAACTGATGTGGTTAAATAAATGATTTGCCTTCTGTGTGCTGTTGTTCAAACTTTGCAAGTTACTATAGTAATGACTTTTGTAATTTTGAGTACTCAGTAACTATTTCTAAGTAGTTTACATCTGTGTTTAGCCCTTTTCTCCATTTCACAGTATGACATATGTTGCAACATGAACTCTCACACCACCTGAAATTTCTTGCATTACTCTACCTTTTTTAATAAACTATTTAAATTGTATTCCCTCTTAGCCTACTGCTGTATAAATAATGAGAGTACATCAAATTTCTTTGCTTATGATTGTAACACAAGTCACTTTACCAGTCTGCTAGCTCTATGTTTGTCCTTGTAGACTGCAGCAATATTTCATCTTTTCTGCCTTGTAACAGATGACATTACTACAGGTAGGGAGGTTCATAGGTTCATAGATTAGTACTAAGCTAACTGCCCTTGCGAGCCATTTTAAGCCTAGCCAGTTATCCCTTGTGAGACTCAAACCCTGCACCTTGTCTTTGTAAGGCAAACACCTTAACCATTAGGCCACCCTCCCAACCTCACCTACCCCAAAAAATTGTCTGATGGCTGCTTAGATGATCACCACACAACAATACCTCACTCACTCTGTCTCTAAAATGAATGAGCAAAGTCATAGCAACTGGATAGATGGTTAGCAGGCACAAGGCAGAGGTAGTCTGAAAACATTTAGAAAATGTTTGCGACATCTCTAGCACAGACAACACAAGAGGAAATTGTAGTTGTCTTTTTTTCTCAAAAATTTTTTTATTTTCAATTAAAATAACATTTACATAATATTTTTAAATATTTTAAACAACTATATACAATATTTACAATAACCTGACTTTCAGTTATATATACTGTATGTTATTAAATATAGAATTAACAGATCAGTTATCAGAGATACAATATTGATTATTGCAGAGTGTCCAACAAAGATACAGCTTTCTTCTAAGGATTATTTACCAATGGCCTGGGATAGATTCATAGTTCTTTTATTTGTATTTGCATTGATGCAGTTGTCTTCAGTAAAGTGTAGAATTCTTCCAAGGTCAGGTCTGTATTTGAATTCCACCTCCTGGATACATATTTCCTAAATATAGCAAGTATTGTCCATGACAAATACATATTTGTCTTATTCAGGTAGGGACCTTCATTTACATTTAGTATAATCAGTGCTTTACTTAAGGTAAAGGATTCATTAAATAAAGCTTGTAAAAACTGATTGATTCTATTCCAATATGATTTAATTTTATTACATTCATAAAAAAATATGAATCCAGTCTGCTTTATTTGACTTTTCACACCTCCAGCAAAAAACATTTTTAGTAGTACTGATCTTTTTAATTCTATCTGGTGTAAAAAATGCTCTATGTAAGTATTTCCAGTTAAATATTTTCCTGTACTGTGTGTTAGAGGTGTAATTAACTGGTAGTAAGATGTTAGTTTTAATTTCTTCTGTTAACTGCAATGACTGACCTTTTGTTAAGAACTGCCAGTATGATGGTTTGGGAATTGTTTTATATGTTATTAACTCTTTATGGGCAGCGCAGTGGTGCAGTGGTTAACATTGTCACCTCACAGCAAGAGGTTCTCCGGTTTGATTCTCGGCTGGGGTGCCTTCTGTGTGGAGTTTGCATGTTCTCCCTGTGTTTGTGTGGGTTTCCTCCAGGTACTCCTGTTTCCTCCCACATTCCAAAGACATGCATCTGGAGCATTTCTCCCCGGGCCTCCACTGAAAACAGGCCCTGTGGAACCTAGTCGGACTTTCCCGGTCAACAAATGATAAATAAATAAATAAAAATAAATAAATTTGAAATGGAATTTTTCTTTTCACAACTATTATATATAAATTCATACAGAAAACTTATTAGATTTGGAATATCTTTAAATGAGGAATTATTAATTAATCTGCATAAATCCTGAGTGTACATTAGAATGCTTTGTAAGATAAACCATTCCTGTGTTGGAATATTGTAAGCAGTTTTTATCATATGTATATCTAAAACATGTAATTTATTTACACATTGAAACCAGCATAAGAATCGATTTTGTTCCCAGGAGGTTATTGTTTCCCTATATATTTTGTGAGGAAAGTTCTTGGTGATGGTAAATGGGGTTAAAAGGTCAAACCAAAGTTTTAGATCTATATTTGCATTGATAAGTTTCCTAAAGGAATTGATGTAATGATTAATCAGTGTTGTTTTAGAAGGTTTTGTTATATTATACTGTATAATTATGCATAGTATGTACCAGGGCTTGTTTGATTTGTCTACTATTAAATTTTTTTTAACAGATTACATTCATTTGTTAATATAGCCATTGTTAATTCTTTCCAGCTGACAAAATAATTTGGGTTTATCCAGTCTATTGTAGTTTTAAGCACAGATGCTTTTATATATGTTTCTATTTCTGGGAAGTTCAATCATCCTTGTTTCCAGGGTCTAATGTGATGAATAAGAGCTACTCTATTCTTTTTGGGATACCATAACAATTTTATTAAACATGAGATTATTTCTTTAAGAATGCATCTTTCAGGAATTAACTATATTGCTAATGCTACATATAATATTTTTGGCAATAAGACCATTTTATTAATTGCAATCTGTCTTCAAAAGTTAATATAATTTTGTTCCACTTTTCTATATATATTTTTTATTGTTTCAATAATTTTTTTTATAATTTATTAATATTGTTTCATTTATTTATTTTTTTTTTTGCATAACACTATTCCTAAATAATTTAGCGTAAGTTCTTGTTTTCCTATGATGGATTTATCTGTAACTTGTAATTCTTTTTTCTTATTTAAAAATAGAAATTTTGATTTTGATCTATTAAAGTGTAGACCTGAAATCTTATAAAATTCCTTCATTACTTCTTCTAGCTCTCCTAATGACTCTCTGGAGTTTGATAGGGTTAATAAAATATTATCAGCAAAAAGCATTATTTTAGATATGTACTGGTCATAGACTTCTATTCCTTTTATTCTTGGATTATTGCGTATTATTTCTGCAAGTATTTCCATAGCCAAAGCAAAAAAAAATAAAAATAAAAAACATAGGAGAAAGGAGCATCCTTGTTTACTATCTTTTATTATATGGATAGATTCTGAGGTGAAAGGACCTAATATAATGTAAGCTAAGTTATTAATATATATGTTTTTTAGTAATAAGATGAAGGGAGGAGGAAATTCAAATAATGCTAAAGTTTTAAATAGATGTTGCCAGTTGAGTGAATCGAAGGCTTTTTCTATGTTTAATCTGATTACAAGTGTTTCTCTATCTTCTTTATTCACATAATCTATAACAGTAAGGATCCTTTTAATATTATCATGTCTGTGCCTGTTATATAAAAATCCAGTTTGATCACTATTAATTGTCTTTGAAAGTGGGATTTTCATTCTGTTAGCTAGGATTGACATGAATATGTTGTAATCATTATTCAGTAATGATATAGGTCTGTATAAGGTACAAAGGTCTAATGGTTTATTATCTTTTAGAATTGGTGTTATGAGAGAATATTTCCATGAGGGTGGTATTTTTGCTTTTGACTGGACTTCTAGCAAAGATTTATGAAAAAAGGAGATTACTGTTGAAAGGAAGAGTTTGTAAATTTCTGTAATTATACCATCTAGACCTGGAGCTTTGTTAGATTTACTTTCTTTTATCTTGTCCACAATTTATTTGCATGATATAGGTTTTTGTAGGTCTAGTTTTAAGTGTTATGGATTTTTTTTTATATTGGTAAGGTTTGTATCTAAGTTTATTTGGTTGGTATCTAAATCTTCTTTTATGAAGTGTTCCATATAATGGAACCGAAATGCTTCAAGGGTGTCTCCTATATCTGATACTTTTTTCCCCTTTCTTTTCATGATATATACTACTAATGTTATTTGCTTTAGATTGTATTTTAATTCTTGTAGATAAGTTATGTAGATATTTGGGGGAGGTGGCTAATGAGTTTATTTTTAATTTTTCCAAGGTTAGACAAGTTTTGTGTGTTAAAATGTCATTATATTTGTTATTTAATTCCTCTATTTCCTTTTTTGACTTCTGGACAATTCTGATTTTTTTTTTTAGATTTTGCTGTCAAGAGTCTGGTTTGCAAGTCTAATGATTCAGATTCCCACTCTCTAACTATGTTTTTGTACCAGCTAAGGATCTTACCAAATAAATACAGTTTTAATGAGTCCCAAACCATGACTCTATTGATTTTTGTTGTATTATTAATTTCAAGAAATAATTGTAGTTCTGACAACATCTAGAGTCTGAATTCTTTAATTTTCATGATATATAATGGAATTCTAGTTGAGAAGATTAAAGGTTTAAACTCTATTTGGAGCTTCATTATCAGACTGTCATGATCTGAGAAGGGGCATGGAACTACTGAAAAGTTGAGGATTTTTGTTCGTAAATCTTGAACTACGAATAATTTGTCTATTCTGGTTTGTGTTCCAAATCTATGGTCTTTATGGGAAAATAATAAGGACTTATCATCTTTTCCTTTAAAAGTGTATATTAAACAAAATGAATCAATCCATCTTTTTAAGGATGTTGAAATAGTTGCTATGTGAAAAGACTTCTTGGTGGTTTCAGAAGCTTCTAAGGTACAATTAAAGTCTCCTCTCTGCATAAGATTTCCTTTATAATTGTTGGAAATAAAATCTAGGTGATTTTTAACTTTTCCTGCTCCAATTCCTGGGAACCAATATAGATGAGCTAAGGTCCATATTCTGTTATTAAATTTAATTATAACAAACGCTAGTAGACCTTCTTTGTCTTCATATTTATAAATAACTTTTGGAGTGATTATGTTTTTCTTCCAGAGGACTGATATTCATTTTGTCTTTGTTCTATAGGAAGATTGAGCTAAGACTGTATAGTCCTTAGGGTTTCAAATAAAGCTATCATTAGTCTTAAAATGCATTTCCTGGAGAAATACTACTTATGCCTTATTTAGATTTAAATATTTTAGTAAGTTTGATCTTTTATTTGCATTATTTAAGCCATTAGTATTTAATGATAAGAATGTTTATTTTTATTTATTTTATTTATTTAACATTTGTTAACCGGGAAAGTCCAACTTGGAACAAAGCCAATTTTCAGCGGAGGCCTGGGGAGAAAGGCTCCAGATGCATGTCTTTGTAATGTGGGAGGAAACCGGAGCACCCGGAGGAAACCCACACGAACGCAGGGAGGACATGCAGACTCCACACAAAAGGCACCCCAGCTGAGAATTGAACCAGAAAACCTCTTGCTGTGAAGCGACAATGCTACCGCTGCACCACTGTGCCGTCGATGTTAAATCCATTTCAAGTTATTGTTGGAAGAAGCATTTTGTTTCTTTTTTTTATTTTGATTATAGTAGTTATACCATATTCTCTGATAACATTGAATGTTATTTTTATGTGTGTAAACTTGGGAGTGTAATTTAATGTTCTTTCTTCCTTAAATACAAGTAGGGTAAAATTCTGATCAGGCTTTAAAAAAGTACTTCTATTAAAACATTAATTTTAAAGTATCAAATACAAGTAAATATGAATTTCCCATTAAACATCAAATGAAAGTCATTCCTAATCCAATAGATAAAGATAGATCTATTGGATTATTACTCATACTTTTAACCAACAATATCAACTGAGCTCCATATGTTAAATTATTATATGGGGAATTTTCTTAAAAGAGATATGAAATTCTATATTATTCTGTTGTTATTCTATAGTATTTTATATATTAGGATGGAATGTTAGTAGTGTAAACAATTATTATGTTGACTTAGAAACTATCCAATATTTAGTTACCTTTAAGAGATCCCAAACATGTCAGATATGTCATTTTGGATAAATTAAATGCAACAGAGGAACATACACTAAATAAGCCAACTACAAATAGATTATTACTAAAACAATTTGACTAAAAGGACTCTGTAGGAGACAATGAGTGATTACCAATGAAATATGAATTTACTGTATGTGTACTATCTTCCTTTAGGGTGGCCCCGGTGGTGCAGTGGTTAGCATTGCCGCCTCACAGCAAGAGGTTCTCAAGTCTGATCCTCGGCCAGGGTGCACCTTCTCAAAGAGTCTGCATGTCTCCCTGTGGGTCGCGGGTTTCCTCCAGGTGTCTCAAGCTCTCCTCCCACATCCCAAAAGATATGCTGTAGGTGGATTGGACACTCTAAAATTGGCCCCTAGGTGTGCGTGAGTGTGCCTTTCTGTGGAAGGTTGGGCGCCGGGCTGGCAACCCTACACTGTAAAACTCCTGCTGCTAATCAATGTAAAGTGGACAAAGGTGATCTGCCTGTGGCGACCCCTAACCAGGAAAAAGCTGAAAGAAGAAGAAGAAGAAGAAGTACTATCTTCCTTTACTTTCCCACTCTTCAGCTCACCAACTTCAACTTACACTTATGAAAAGACATAGCTTATCAGTGGTATCCTGACTCTGAGTAGAGGCACCCTACATTCTAGTGTGCAGTGCTTTTACATATTTGTAGATTTAAAAAGCAGAGTCTAAGAATGAACTTTCACCGCTCGAATCACA
>NC_056748.1:961140806-961163306 GCF_019279795.1 Protopterus annectens
TAAATACAATTTATGACAAATCTGTAACACAACAAGTATATAAACTACAAAATCACATTGGTGGTAGAAAGATTAATTATAATTTATCCTTGGAAGAACAAAAAGTCCTTACTGACTTAAGAAATGATGACAGCATTAGAATAATGAAACCCGACAAAGGGGGTGGTATTGTCTTTTTTAACAGTATAGTATATTCTTCAAAAATATATGATTTATTACACATCGGGAAATTATGAAATTGTATCTTTAATGAGATTAATATTGCTTACAATAGGATTGATTTACATATAGAAGAATTCCTGTTAGATAATAGAATCACTATAGACACTTACAATTTTATTAAAGTGGAACATCCCAAGTTAGCTTCTATAGTGGAATCCCCAAGGTCTACAAAGATACAATAGACCCCCCCCATTTAGACCTATTATTTTGGGTAGATATTCCAACCCCTTCCCTATGGGTTCAGTTATTGACTTTTACTTGAAACATATTTACAACAAAATTCCACATATGATAAAAGATTCATGGGAATTTTTGAAGAAATATCCTACATATTTGAGAAGTAACAATTTGTTATTTGTAACCATAGATGTTGTAGACCTTTTCTCTTGTATCCCTAAAATTGATGGATTAGAGGCATTTGCTAACAGCATACATAAATATGCAGTCCTTGAATGGGACAAAGCATACTTATTAATGGACATGCTGTCAATTGTCCTTAAACATAATTACATTCAACTCGAGGGTGAATTCTTTAGACAAACAAGGGGAGTTGCTTTGGGAGCAGCATGTGCTCCCATCTTTGCTAACCTTGTTATGTTAGACTGGGAAGAGACTACGGTGTTTAAGAGCCAATTTATGCAATATATTAAATATTATTCACGTTATTTAGATGATATATATATATATATATATATATATATATATATATATATATATATATATATATATATATATATATATATATATATATTATGGGAAGGGAGTTTGGACAGGTTGGACCAGTTTTTAATATATCTCAATCAGAGTAGCAACTATTTAAAATTCACTTCATATAGCAATGATTTTGGTGTACCCTACTTAGACACATGTGTTTCTAAAATGGGATCTGGGTTTAAGTCAAGAATTTATAGAAAAAATACCTTTTCCAACAGTTATCCATCCCAGGAACAGGTTTATCAACATTTACAAAGGACAGATCATATGTGCCATCCGAATGACTTCTGTATACAAAGACATGATAGAGGAAGTGGCACATATCACAATTATGTTCCATGAAAGAGGGTATGATGACAAGATGATGGCTAGGGTTAGTCAGCAAACTATTCAAGGATGGACATTTAAATATAAACCATTGTTGGGCTTATATTATGTATAAGGGCCGACTGATGATCCACCAGTACATTCCCTAGAAGATAGTCCATCATATGGGAAACATTGTGTGTTGGAATATGGACCATATATAGGTAAAGTTAAGAACATCTTGACTACCAATTGGAATATTATTGCTATTGATGAGGAATTAGTTAGTACTTTAGGGACTGGACCCAGATTTGTGTATAAGATGGGGTACAACATAAAGAAATATTTAGAGAAAATTAATTTAAAACCAATATCTTATGACTCTTATACTAAAAAAATGTGGTAGTTGTAAACAGTGCAGTCACATTCTTCAGGAAAAAAGTATAACATTGAAAAATATAAATAGCACAAAAATAATATTCAAACAAGGTAATTGTTGCACTAAGATGATTGTATATATGGCTAAATGCATGGCATGCTCAGGATTTTACATAGGAAAAACTGAGAGGAAATTTAATAAACGGATATATTCTCATTTATATAGTATCAGGACAAAAGATGAAAAGAATGCTCTTTTTAGACATATTAAAAAATGACAAACACTATTTCAAGTTTGCTATTATTGACAGTGTTCAACTTGACATGGGGGACTTCAAGGGCCTGTTATCATACAAAGAGTATTGGTGGCAGGTTTTATTGGATGCTTCAACCCCAGCAGGACTTAATGACGTTATTTCTATTAAACCTTTGCTAGCTATGGGTTGAATTTGGGTTTAGTGGCATATGCAACAGTTAATTTGTGATTACAAGACACAAACAGACATACCAAATTTTATATTTATTTATATTTATATTCATATATATTCACATCATATTGATGGTACAATTTTGTTATAATATTTTTATAGACAGGCAGATTTAGGACAAGATATATATTTTAGTCTTTGTATATTGTATTGTTGTTTAGATTCTTATAGTTTTTATAGGACAGTTTGGATGGATATGTAATAATTTGTTCTGTATTACCCAGGCATTGTACATATAAATATTTAATACTAAAATATTTTTAAGGTTTAGATTTATATTTTATAATACATATTATATATTGTATTTGTTCACATGGTGATTAGCATAGACAGGATTTTTATAATAATAGGTTTTGCACTATGTGTATTTTTAGGCGTCATATACCTTTAATATGAAGCATTGTGTATTTTGAATTTTGGCGCCAAAAAGTTTATTTAAGTGCTGAGAGGTTTGTTTCAACTTGTTCTGAAGAAGCTTGCCATTCAGCAAGTGAAAGCGCTTAACCTTTTGGATTATTCTGTGTTTCGTTTAATAAAATTACAGTTTGGCTGAGGATACCGTTGGTTTTTGAAGACATTTGTTTCATTTGTTCTATCTGTTCCACTGGCTTTTAAAAAAAAAGTTTATTTACCTGCTGAGAGTTTGGCTGTGGAGATCGCTGGTTTTTGAAGGCATTTGTTTCATTTGTTCCACTGGCTTTTGTACATATTTTTCAGCTGCTGAATTGCCATTTTTTGGTGAGTTTCGTCTCAAGACACTGGGACTGTCAACGTTCTATGTTTTACTCTGTTCAGTAGTTGCTTGGAACATTATTTGTGCTGGTTCCTTTTTGGTAGATTAAGATATTCAACTTTCTCCATATGTGCATAATTAAATCCTTTGCTATCATGTCGCTATTATCTTACACCCACATTTAAAAACATAACCCCTGTTTAAAAAACTCTTCTTTCCATAATGATATCTTTAATCTTGCTAACAGGGGACATACAACTAAACTCGGTACCCAGCACAAACACTCTATAACATATCTTAAAATCTGGAGTGTAAATAACAATGGCCCCAGCTTGAACTCTGGCTGTATCTACATAATCCCACTTTTCTTGCTATTATCTGAATTTTCTTTTAATTAGCTTTCTAGATGCTTCCACAGAGTTCCCATAACTACTCCGTCTTCCAGAATAATGGTCCAGGACTAAAGCTGTGAGGTGACATTATTAAAGTGGTAAAAATACAAAAGATCACAACTATTATTCAAAAGAAAAATCCCAGCATAGAAATTCAGCAAAATTGGGCACCTTTAGCAATAGCCATGTCTAACATGTAAAACTGTACTTTACCAATATCTATATTCCACCTCAATGACATTAACTACATTTGAAAATATTTTGATTAAATACTTTTTTACCAAGAATAACAAAGTTATAACATGAAGGGACCAACCATAAATACACAGAACTATAACAAATTAAATCATCACAACTTATTGCCTCAAAAACTGATATAAGGTATTAACAAATTGACTAAACCGAACAAAACCACTAATAAACCTATACTAGTAGACATAATCATTACTAATTATGCACAAAAAAATCATTACCCTGTAATTATTCATGAACATTATGAATTACCAAAACCCAGTTTCTACCACCTGGTCAGTTAAAGCTAAAAAACTTTTCCAAACTACTTTTCAAAAACCTCTGAAGATGCCCTCTACATTGAGCTCAACAAAATTGAATGTTGATGACCTCCCATACAGCCAAATGCCCTAGCAAAGCATGCTCTATATTTTATAATTTTTATTTTATTTATTTATACTTTTTAACCAAAACAGTCTGGGATAACAGCCTATTTTCAATACCATCCCTGGAAGAAAATCTCCATTGTACAAGAGAATGATTAGTTTAAGTATCAACCAAATGAACTAGGTCAAGTTTATCAATACATGTAAAATACACAAAATCATATGATGAGCAAACTGGCAGAAATCTATCTGCAAATCGCCATACATAAATTATATAGAATTATAAGGCACAGGGAATTAATGCAAATGATAGTATTGAATATAAGTGAGAGACATGTTGAGAATGTGTGACAAAAGCAAAACAGAGGAGGTTAAAGTTTTGCTTGATTCTCTTATTTGCTGAGAAGGTATTAATTTTCATAATTTGTCTACAAAGGATGAATACTGAAACTCACAAAAGAGGCTGTTGGATTTCCTGATGGGATTGGAGTCATCTATTTGGAGTACGTGTGCACAGCAATTCTGAGACAGCAGGACATTTGTTGGAGTTGAATAATACAGTGTGTTTTGCTTTGATCTGATAAAGACTGAAAGTGTGTTGGAGTTTCACCTATTTTGCATGGTAATATGTGGTACAATACTGTGTTTTACTGAGTGGGATTATGGCAAATGTGATGATTTTCAGGAAACACCTACTGACTTCATTAAGAACATTTTGCAAATCAGGAAACAGCAGAAATGAGTGAACCAACTCCAAGACAGAAGCAATAATCCAATAAAATAATTTATTTAGCACTTTCATATTTCTTTTACATAGACTTTTTCAGAATGAATTAAAACACGTTGATGTCATCATATAAATACACAACTCTAAATCATGATTGGTTAACACACAAAAATCCCCACCCCTGTTACAAGATTTAAGAACAAGGTTAACTATTAAACTACTAATAATAAAAAACAGTGACCTTAGATATAAACAAACAATTGCATAACCATTATATTAAATACATAGATTTAAGTTTTAAAAAGGGGGAAAGTGTTATTTTATTGTTCAAACCAGGAAAAACTGTAGAATTTAACCTAACCTGGCATTTCATCTCAATAAATTCCAGATATTCATCTATTGGGCCCTCTATTTGTCCCAGGTCCACATGATCTATCACAGAAAACTAGAGAAAATGGTCAGGAAATTCTTGTATGTGCCTGTATAAAGCATTATTTACATTTTTGGTGGTTATACCATAACAATATTGATATATTCTCTGTTTGATGGCCCTCTTGGTTTTCCCGACATAAAAAGGAAATGTTAGTATGGGAGGTGCTTATAGATGAGTTGAGAGTAACAGACTTTGAACTGCCTGTAATTGAGCATTTGGAGTCATGTATGGTTGAATTTTGCCTAAAGAGGCACATTTTGGTTGTTTTGTGATAGAACATAGTTGATAAGTTAGATTTTATTTTTTCAGTTAAGACCCCTAAACTTTTAATTTGAAGTACTTGTTCTATTGTTTTCAAGATGATGGTGGTCTCAGTTATTTATTTACTTATTGTATTATTTATAGTCACATTAAGTGAAAACCGCATATGTTTGTAGGCATTTGATATGCTGTGAGCCATTCTTTTATTTTATTAAAGGAGAGCTGAGTTGGTCTGGTAATTTGGGAGCTGCAAATATGCCATCAGCTTATTAAATAACAATGCCCTTAATGAGAATTTTATAAATGTTGCTGACAAATATATTGAGCAGTAATGCCCCAAATAATGATCACTGAGGGACTCCCTACTTGTAATAAATAAGGAGTCTGCATCTTGGATAGCTTCTGGACAGGTAACTTGCAAAGCACTTTAGTGTAGAGCAGAGCTTAGATTGAACAACCTCATGATAATAATTCCATGGGATGCAGTATCAAAGGCTTTAGAGAGGTTTAGAAAGATTGTGGCAGTAATGAACTAGAGGGGTCATATTAGAGAATTTCAGTTGGTGTAGATTACTCTGGTGATCTGAAAATAGATTTGCTGATGCTTCCAAAAAACAGTTCAAGAATACTTCCAGCTGGGTAATTAAATAAATTCAAAAAATACTTCCAGCTAAATAATTTTCTGCAAACCTGTTGAGAAGTTAAAAAAAAATTTATTCTTTAAAGCCTGAATGAGCATTTGTGTCTACTAAGACATTTTATGAAATGAAGTGTTGTCTTTACAGACAATTGTAGATTTATAAATTTAATCTTATCCTTATCATAACCCCCGGTCCCAGATAACCAAGCCTATGGTAGTAACACAGAGACTGATGTCAGTTGTCATCACATTTCTATCCTACACCAATAAAATAATTGTCTAAAGAGTAACTTAAGGAAACCCAGCAATGATTTACAAATTATTTATCCTGAAGGGAGACAATAACTGTTTTTAAGTCCTTTCACTTAATAGAAACAGCATACTTCTGGAAAATCAAGTACTTGGAGCAAAGTATATTAAAGCCTCTCTGCTGTACCTTACATAAATTATTTTTTTATCCATTCAAGGAGTGAAAATAGATGTTTAAATAAGTAGTTCCAGACCTACAACAGTCTGTCCATACCTAGTCTCACAGACTATGTGTCAGGTTCAAACATCCAAATGACAAGCAAAATAATTCAAGAGATATGACAGACAAACTTGAAATGCCCCCCTGCTAATTCTCCTTCATTTTGCAAGTGGATTAAATTAATTTTCCATATAATTTCCAGTTTATTTCCACCTCTAAAAATAAATGTATTGAGTCATGCTTACTTAAATTCATTCTAGAATCAGAATTATATGCAGAATACAATCTTTATATTTATTAGTTGCTTAACATACTGTTGTATATTTGAATGACTTTTTCCACATTAGATCCAAAGACATTACACTGAATAGGTCAGCAGAGGAAATATATGGCCATTTGGTTGAGACAGCTAAAGCAACTGGTAGAGTTAGTGCTCAAGAGCTATGCAGGTTAGGTGTAACAAATGATCTGGTTTAGACCTTAATTACCTTCCCCTTGTTGACTCCAATTTCTCTACATTTGCATATTCAACTGATGTGTGTAATAGTAACCTGGCAAATTTGAAAAATAAAAATATTCTTCTATAAATAGATTCCAATTCATGTTAGCCTGGACACCAAATTCAAAATGGCAGCAAACATCCCCATAAACATATGAAGGTCTGAAACTGTTTTCTCTTCTCAGACTTGAGATCCATTTAAAAAATGTAAACTAAATCAGATAGATCCTCTGTATTTTTTCAAATACTATACTGAAAGACAAGTCCTGCTGAATTAAATGTCAGACATACAGAAGCAAAGGTTTTAAAGCAATTAGTATTGCCATTTCAGGGTTTCTCTTTTTCCTTTTAAATGTGCTCTCATGAAAGCACAAAATTATCTCACCCAATGCAGTGCTTAAAATACATCTCAGTAGTAAAATATATCTTTTAGTAAAATGTCTAGGGTATAGGAGACATCTGTCAGTAAAATTGTCCACTATCATCTATCATGTAAATGTGCAGCTACACATCACAGTTCTAGACATCCAGTTAGTAAATATGAAATTAAATAGGATGTTTGAAACTAAATTCAAAACTGTAAGAGGAAAACCTGAAACAAATAATGATCATTTAAGAGATAAAATGAATTGCTATATCATTGTCATCCATTTTCAATAAGAAATAAAACACACAATATCAGTGCTGTGTTTACAACACAGTATCAAAAGGACCTAAACACACCATGCAGAAAAGTACACATTAGACCATCACTCATACAAACACATTAATCAACACATTTAAATATACTTATTTCATGCCCTTATGGATCCCAAGAAACTAATTTAAATACATAATTATAACCAATGTGCAAAGCATTCTAAAATCTTGGAATTATTTATATCAATCAACTACTAAAGGATAAAGAAATAACAAAACATGCAGTTCCAAAATATTCACCTTCTTCTGAGACATATCCAGTTAATGTGTACTATACAAACACAAACTGACCATCCTGTTCTGCACCACAATCAATGCCCTGTTAGTGTGCATCACAGAAACAGGGTTGTTTTCAAAAACTCCATTCTGACATAACTATGTGCCTTGCAGACCACCCAGGAAGAACCTTAAATTTCATCCATAGTGAATAAGCTCTGACAGTAAAGAAATTCAGATAGGATGTTTTATCACAAAGCATTTTACAAAATAGATTAAATTCAAACAGGCAAATGTGAAACAATAGTTAGAAAAACCTCTAAGTATATACTAAATAAATCACAATCTATAGATAATACAAAAGCTGCTTAACTACATAAAACATGTACACATATACATATATGTACACACACACACACACACACACACACACACACACACACACACACACACACACACACACACATGTTGTTTTTTAATCATAAAGATCCATCAGACTACGATAAAATAAACTAGAAAAATAGAATGCTGAATTGAATTTCCATTGCACACTAATGAAGATCAGACTTCTCATTATGCTGTGCAGAGCTTTGCAGAGTAAAACTTGAATAGTTTCTATAAAGGTGTCACATATCACTAAAAGGCAATGTAGAGTCAGTGTTTATGGAAAAATCATATGCTTGTTTTCTTACCGGGAATGGCTACATGGTGTAGTTTTGCTTGTTGTTACTGTACATTTTGTGACTGTCACTTTAAAATGTACTACTTGGTAATCACTGTATCTAGTGGCTTTAGTTAAGGAGGCAAACATATGCCAAATTTGCATAGTTTAATGCTGTAATAGCAGTTGGTCTAACAATGCTTCCAATTGCTTCCAGAATAAATCTGACCATGTGAAACTAAACATTCCAAGTAAAATAAAATGGCTCATGGCTCATAGGCTAAAATGATTAATTAAACCAAGAAAAGTCTAGTACATTCAATTTAATTCTTTGAATATGTTTGATAAGCTGTACTTTTTCTTTACAAAAATCAGACAGTAGAAATGAAAAGATAAACACTTTAAATTATTTAGAGCACAGAGCTGACATGCATCTATCTGAGAACTGTGATAGAAAAAACAAACAAGCATCTCACCTCTGCTATTGTAACACCACATTTCTCCGACATTTTCAACCATAAAGTCTGAAATACATCCAAAACAGGCAAGGAAAATGTGCTTATAAAACACATGGTATAGATTAAGCTCTATACAAGTCTTTTGTATGTCACAGAACAGGTTGAGGCCACACATGTGGGTTACTTAAGTGGAGCCTTTCTACTCTCAAGTCAAGGATGAGGCTAAAATAACTGAGGACAAAGTCCCAGAAGGGACATATTTTATCTATTGGTACTACTGATTTACAAAGCTGATTACCTCTCAACCTCTTGGAGCAAAAAATCTGGACAAAGCCTAAATGATGGGGGTGGGGGGGCAAATAAATATTGCTCTTATAAACTTAGAAATTTGATAGAATAATAGGTTTTGCATTAGCATGAATTTTCTGAAGGATGTGGAGTCTTAAACTCAAATATTTGTCATTATTTAATTACTTCAATCCTCAGCTATTTGCCAGAAAGGTACAGATTTTAGGAGGCACACCCCAAAAATATGAGGCAAAAATCTGGACATTCTGTGAAAATCTGTACAGTTGAGAGGTAACCATATATTTCACCTGTCTAGAGTTTGGATAACATATATAACATCTATAACTTCTCACACTTTTGTTCTCTCTCTCTCTCTCTCTCTCTCTCTCTCTCCTAAAAACTGGAGATCATTATGAGAAGTTCTAAGTTAATAGTACCAGCATTTAGGAAGCATCACATTTTGGACTCACTAGTTGTTTTGTTTTGTCTGGAAATGTGGAAGTAAAAGTTAGAGTATGAAGGCAACACAAATTAACATGCATTTTCTGAAGTAAAAGAGGTCAGTGGCTATAGTGATTGTCATCATTTGTTGACCATAATTTACCATCTTTTCCAAAATATTTATTTATCATCATTTATTGTCATTTGTTTAACATGAAAATCCAAGTGGGCCTACAGGGTACCCATATCAGTGGAGGCCTCGTGGGAAAAGCTCCAGGCTACATCATAAAAAGCATTCTACAAACATTATACATTACAGTATTATTGCAAAAGACATTTTACATTGCAAATTCATACAGAAATAACATAGGATCACAGGACGTTACTATGCTATTGGCCCTGAGGCCCATACAAGCCTAGCCAAGAATTTAGCCCATGTTCCGACAAGTCAGCACCTGATGCCACTGTACAGCAGAGACACAGGTGGAATCCCAGGGTTGTATTTTCTGTTCTCTATACAGTTATCCAAGTTGTGCTTAAAAAGGGTTAATGAGGTACTCTGCTTGATATGGAGAGGGAGTCTGTTCCACAGAAGGGGGAGTCTCCGGGACACAAATATGTCTCTCTGACAAGTCTTATGTATGTCACAGAACAGGTCGAGGCCACACATGTGGGTTACTTAAGTGGAGCTTAACTTGCAGATATGCAGCAGTCTCATCAAGGTGGTGTCTGTGACTGCTTTGTATGCCAGACAGAGGTCACCTCTGAGGAGTCTGTATGAGACTGAATAGAGGGGCAGGTCCTTTAGTCTATCTGTGTAGGGTAGATTTTTGAGGCCCTGGATTCTCCTGGTGAGGAACCTCTGTGGTCTCTCCAGCTACTGCATGTGCTTTGTGAGGTACATGCTGAAAGGGGCATTGTACTCAATAATGGGTCTTAGAAGGGAAGAATGTAGGGATTTTATGACAACCTTTTCCCTGGATGAGATACTCTTACTAATGAAGTGGGCCATGTAGAAAGCTTTACATACAATGGAGGGAATATGGTTGTCAAAATATTACACTAAATGTAATACAGTAATAAAACAATTTTGTTTACAAATATTATACAGCATCAACATGTTTCATATAAATAGTGAGCTTGAAATAAAAGAGATGGACAGGACATGTTTAGAAGGATGTGCGTCTGTCCATAAATAAAAATTCTGAATGCACAGTGAAGTAAAAGTAGATATCAGAAATGTTGTCAAACTTTAGAGGTATTATTACACAGATACAGGAAATATCAGAAAGTAATTCGGTTCTGGATGAGTAAAATTATGGAGTAAGAAAGTCAAGCAAGAGCAGCAGAGTAGAGATGGATAGAAGGGGTATGTGTGGCAGGGAAAGGGCAATGTCATGGTTGGAAGGGTTCAGCAAGAGCCGAGGCAGGAGTTAAAAAGGAAGTTTTTTAAAGTATGTTTAAAGTATGAAATTTAGAGTTTGTTCTGATGGCCAAAGGTAGAGAGTTAACTTGCAGATATGCAGCAGGGTTGGGAGGGTGGCCTAACGGTTAAGGTGTTTGCCTTACAACACAAGGTGCAGGGTTTGAGCCTCAAAAGGGTAATTGGCTAGGCTTAAAATGGCTCGCAAGGGCAGTTAGCTTAGTACTAATCTATGAACCTATGAACCTATATTTTGGCAATAGAGCAGGAGTAGAGGTTTTGCCCGGGACTTGGGAGTTGTCTGCCTTCAGACAATAGAGATCTGTTTGGTTGGTAGCTAAGGAGAAGAGATTTCAGGGAAGGACAAGCTAATACTTTAGGTACAGTTTTATGTATTATAAGTAGCTGTGCGTAGGTTAGGTGATTAGGAAGTTTAAGCCAGTTTAGAGTGTTACATCATATGCATTGGTGTGTGAGATGGGACACATTTGTTGCTAATTTTGCAATTTTTTTATAGCATATTTCAATTTTTGTCTTTAGGGAAGTTTATAAATTGGTGAGAACTGAGGTTCCACAAAGAAGAGAGGGTAGGAGTAGTTTGCCAGCCAGGGTAGTTGTGGTAGCTCTGCTTTTGCCTGTCAAACACTCCTGCTTTTTTGTGTGTGTTTGTTTTATTTTGTTTATATTATTGTAATTATAAAGATTTGAAGTTGTCATCTATTATCATGACTAATAATTTTGCATGGGAGATAACTTCAGTTTCTGTGTTAAGGGAAAATATTTTAAATTAAATAGCTTTTTTACTGTGTTTTGGGGGGGTGAATACTAGTAGTTTAGGTTTATTAGGGTTTGATAGGAGGTTGGCATTGGTGAGCCAGGTTGGATATGTGACATGTTATTAGATGTGCATTTAAGTGTAGATTTGTCTGTGTATTGGATTATTGAGGCTTGACAAGAGGCAGTGTGCAGGTTATTGATAAGAATATTGAAAAGGACGGGGCCAAGAATGGAACATTGGGGAATATCTGTAAGACTATGTAGATTTAAAAAAGAGTAACAATTTTACTCATTGTTGTCTATTAGATAGGTCGCTACTGAACCAATTAATAGTGGAGCAGGTGATAGTCCAAGGCAGGATAGTTGTAACAGGAATTTAGAGTGACAGAGTGTATCAAATGTTTAAGAGAGATCAAGGAATAAAGAGGAGACAAGTTTGAAAAAAAATCCTCCACTAGTCTTCACAAGAAAATATTTTTTATTCCAAAAAGAGTTGACACTTCATCCCACAGCAAAAAAGGGACTTTATCAAAATTGTTAAACATTCTCAGCCTATCAAAATTGTTAAACATTCTCAGCCTCACCTTAAATAATTCAGACTCAATCATGTGGTCAGCAAACGTTGCATGGCCACAGTGGAATGTTTGTTTATGCAATGATATTCCAGTGATGAAGGCACTTTTCTTATCCTACAGGCCTTTCAGGACTCCATTCCTTCTAGTGCTATAGCCATTCAGCCATGCTGGCAATATGACAACAGTTTGGTATGTATGTAAGCAAGCAGATGGAAACTCACTCCTACCCTCACTACTGAAATAGGTTATGTTCACTGACCATATTCCTGGAGAAGTCAATTATCTAGTGGACAGGCTCAAGTGCCAAATACTTTTTCCATGACCATCCTCTGGGAGGATGTTTTAGGAATGTGCTTATTCAGAAATAGCCCACAGAACTCCTTTATACTCCTCCCTCCAACCCTAGTTTCCATTTATTCTGAAATTCATTCAAAAGGCCAGGCAGAACAGTCCAAGGCTACTCTCATGGCCTAATAAAAGTTTGACTTCCCCTGATCAGGTCAAAAACTCTGGACATTCATCTGTGTCTGGTGGCCTTCAGATCTCTTCTAATCAGTCCTTTGAAAACTCATTTTGATCTCCACTCCCAACAACTAACTGCATAATTTCTCCAGTTCTGCTATTGGCTAGAGACTCTTCATACCTCAAGGCCCAGTATTAAAAAAGATATTTTTCCATAATTGTCTATTTGTAAATGTTTGGATCCCTTCATGACTCCAGTTGCTAGACTACCTTTCTCAGATTTTTGATACAGGCATCAGTTATTTCTCTATACAGGTGCACCATGTTGCCACCTCTAATTTTCTTGAAGGTTCTAATTCCTTGTAATTAGCATCTTTGAATGGTGTAAAGCCTTTCTTTAAGGTTCCTTTCCAGTTATAGTTCCCTTTAAGGATAATGGTCCTGAATGAGATTTGACCTTTGTATTACAAGAAACTCACTCCTCCTCCATTTGAACCTATTGCAACCACAGAGTTGAAATTTCTATTCTTGAAAGCATTCTTCCAAGTAGCTATTGCTCTAGCTAAACAGATAACAGAATTAAAAATCATATGTGTTAACTCTTCACATTTTTCATTAGCAGATTTGTATATTTTCTCACCATTCTATCAGCCTACTAACCTGCATCTCATATGTTTTTCAATAATCCATATACAGTAACGAATGCTCCTTTATTTTTCATCTCATATTGTATACTCCTCATGGGTGGCCGCAATGGTGCAGCAGTTAGCATTGCAGCCTCACAGCAAGAGGTTCTCCGGTTCAATCCTCGGCTGGGGTGCCTTCTGTGTGGAGTCTGCATGTCCTCCCTGTGGTTGCGTGGGTTTCTTCCAGGTGCTCTGGCTTCCTCCCATATCCCAAAAACATGTAGTAGGTGGATTGGACACTCTAAATTGGCTGTAGGTGTGAGTGCGTGCATGTGTGTGTGCCTTCTGTGGAAGGTTGGGCACCAGGCTGGCAACTCGACACTGTAAAATTCAGTCATGAGCAGACAGGTGATGCGCTGTGGTGACCCCTAATCAGGAAAAGCCAAAAGAAGAAGAAGATTTTATACTCCTCATATATTTTATTGTAAATTAGTATATTATAACTCCATCATTTCAGTATTATATCATAAAATTACATCATATTGCATGGTTTTAAAATGTACTGTACATCACTGTATAATATATCTTTCTTCCTTTTTCACTTTGTATAGTTATCTGATATGAATCTGTACTATTCTATGACTCTCAAGGAATGAAATCATCAACTGTAATTGTTTTTTTTCTCTCTCTGGGCCTCCACTGAAAATGGTCTTTAAGCTCAGCTGGACTAACTCTGTAAACAAATGCCAATAAATAAAGTACTGTTTCCTTATTAGCAAATCTATCTTTTTAGGGTTCCTATTAAATAATTGAAGACGCATTCTTTCGAATGCGTTTAGATCGAACTTGAAAGCACGAAAAGGCAAAATAGTGAAACGGCATATAAGCAAATTCTTTCCCTGGGAAAGAAATCGCTTGGCTGCTTCCGTTACTTTGCAGTTTTCGTGACTGTAGTGTGATCTCGGAGTTGGTATATTTAAGTAGGTGGGGTGTGGGGGGCAAATCCCCCCACTTTATGTAATGTTTTACAATTTTTTTTTTTTTTTTTTTTGTGGAACAGCGATTTTTTTCCCTTGGGAAAAAAATCACTGTTCTAAGCATTTGAGATTGCAAGCTTTTGTTTACATTGGTTCAGTAAATCATTGTTCACTTTTTTAGGTGTTCTGTGATTTAACATAGACCCTCTTTTTATGCCTAAGGTAGCTAATGAGCAAAACCTCCATTTCTCTACTGCTAGTGGTGCTTGTCTTTACTGGCCTGAATGCACCCATGAAGACTTAAATGTCTTGGGCATTCAGAAGCCATGTTGCTGAAACAATGGTATTTCCCCTAAGGAATCATTTACAAATATCCCATGGCCTTCCACTGTAGGAGGTTTAAGATATTACACAGTGAAGACTCTAGCATGGCTGGGACTTTCTTGCACTTTTAACCTCTACATATCTATATATGTTTAGATACAGACATGTGTATACAGACACCAGGTTAATATTATTGTGTGTCTTTAACATTTCTGTATCTCTGTATGGGGAAAATGTGTGTGGTATGCATAACCATGTGTGCTTGCACCAAGGGGTCATTTGCATGTAGCCCATGGGACTCTACTGCAAGAGGAAACTGGTCCATTTGGATCAGTGCGCTACCTCAGTTAACAAATTGTATAAATAATATATTACACAGTGTAGACTCTAGCCTGGCTGGTTCTTTCTTGCAGTTTTAACTCCCTACGCTCTCTAATATACATCTGTACCTATAGACCTATCTCTCTTTCAATGTGTATATATAAATATTTATATAAAAATATGGGTATGTGTATATAAATATATATACACACACACACACACACATGTATATATATATATATATATATATATATATATATATATATATATATATATACACACACACACACACACACACACACACACACACACACATATACACAAAGATATATATATATATCTATATATAGAACTATAGACATATATATATATATATATATATATATATATATATATATATATATATATATATATAGATATATAGATACAGGCATGCATATACATACACCATGTTCATACATTATGAGTCTTTAATATTTATGTATCTATATATGGGCAAAATGTATGTGTTATGCGTGTGCATGTGCATGTGTATACAGAACTGATGTAATACATTTTATTGGGCCAAAGTAAGTTTCAAAATTACTAGAATTTTCATGGTAGAAGAAGCCCTTTATAGGGGGTTAAGTAACTGATGTTAGACACAGTGTTTAAATATTCACTTGTACCTGAAAAAGGAGGTACACCATTTCTTTCTTTTTTATTTGCTAAAAACACACTTTGCAAAATAAAAGTGTGGAAAGAAAGTGTTCAGCTCAGTTTCACAGTAGGACAACTACATCTTAAATACAGAGATGTGATATGTGTATATATGCATGTGTGTGTGTGTGTGTGTGTGTGTGTGTGTGTGTGTGTGTGTGTGTGTGTGCGCGCGCACATCAATGAACAAATCAGTATGTATATCTTACTGATTGTTCACAAACAAAATGTAAAAGGGATGTGCAAATAAAATGGTACCCAGCTTATACGGTCACATTATTGCCTGGATTAAATTACAATTTATTGACACTTTTTTATTTAAAATGTAAAAATTATTTTTCTACTAGTTTACAAAATAACTAGCAGGCATTCACTTATTAAACATCACTTGTTTTAAGATAATATGCTGACAGTCTTACATCTTAACACTGGCCTAATCTCCATTGTTCTTTTGTTTATATTTGTTAGCCAAGATTCAGCAATACCTCTCAACTGTCCAGATTTTCACAGAATGCCCAGATTTTTGCCTCATACTTTTTATATATTCATCATAACATTTGCATTTTTCTGGCAAGTCACTGGGATGATCTGAGAATTGAAGTAACTAAATAATAATATACAGCTGAGTTTCAGACTTTAAATGCTTCAGAAAATGTGTGTTAACACAAACCCTGTTATTCTAGCAACTTTCTAAGTTTTAAGAGCAATATTTAAAATCTGTCCCTATTTTGGGGTATTTGTCCCCCCATTTTGTCTGGCTTTGTAAAATTTCTTGTAATAAAAGGTTGATAGGTATGATCAGCATTGCATTTTATAACTTTTTTGGGGGTATCTGCTCTTTAACATACAAATGATAAATATTTATTGAAAAAAACTGCTACTTTAAGACACATAAGGTACAACTTTAGGGTTCACATACTAATTTTAATATTAAAATTATTCATGTTTGTAACACAAAATGTGACAGTTCTAGACTCCTTCTCAGTTTTTAGTCATTTCAAAAGTGAAAAAAATACAAAGTTCTAAATAGGAGGACTATATAAAAAGTGCTAAGTGGATAGGTTGTTGGTACGTAATAAGTAAAACATTTTTATAGCTATGATTTAGATGTATTCATTACAAATATTTGTGGAGTTTTACCATAAGAGGTATGTTTAGGAATTTTTAGTGGGGATTGTGTAGTAGGCATGAAATGACAAAAGGTTAAAATAATGGTGTTTGTTTTATGAACAAAAATTGTATAGGGGGTAGTTTCAAATGTTAGGTTTGTTTTTAGATAAATATAATGTATGCTTTTTTAAGGAAAGATATCACATGAGTGGTATATGATATTTAAAGGGAAGGAAATTATGTATATGTTTGTAGCTGATGAAGTTCCGTTTTCATGGTGGAATAAAGGAACAAAAGCACTTATACAGCCTTTCTTGAAACTGGTGGTGTTACCTTATTTTCATTGGAAAGCCTTGCACTTTGCCTGTTTATATATGGTGATTTTTTGACTTTTTATTCTGGTTATTGTGGTTGTGAGTTTTTGAGTGCAAGGGCTTGAATCGAGGAGAGGGCAACAGGCACAGGAACCCATTTTCTACAGTCTTTTATACAATCCTACAATTCCCACTGTTTAAAGACTTTGTGTGTTTTGCCTTTTGGTATCGGTGAAGATGGATAACTCACAAACTGAAAAGTCTGTAACGCTAACTCAGTTGTTGGCATTGATTAATGAGACTAACCCGAAAATGGATGTGGTTTGTTCGAGCATGAAGGAAATTACCAGTGCAAGAGAAAAAAGCTTTTCTACAGTGACTGAGGGTGTTGGTGTTGTAGTTGGTGGAGACAATATTAGAGAAAATGTCTGTGGGGCTTCACAGTCAAGGAAGCCAACTGATGGAGGTGTGTTTGCAGGTGACAATGTGAGGAGTAGGAGGGGTCAACCTGTTTTGAATTCCCCTCCTGTACCTCCCCCAATGAATAACAGAGATTTTGTTCATTGGTTGAACAGAGAACCAAGTTTGTTCGGTCTCAAGGGAGAAATACACAATGAAGAAGAACAAATTTTGGAGTTAAGGCAGAAAATTTACAAGTTAGAAAAAACCCTTAAGAAATTTAGGGTTTTGCAACTGGATAATATTTTTTTGAGGACTGTATAATAGTTTGGCGAGTCCCAAAAGGACTAAGAATATGGAACTTCCCAAACAATTTGGTGAGTGGTTCTGTATTACACCAAGAACTGCTGGAATTATTTGACCTTATGGGGATGGAATACATGCGGCTGTTAATTCGTGATAACCAACAGCAGCTGGGTAAGCTGAAGGAGGGAATCATTAATTTACAGAGAGAGATCATGGAACATGAGGTGTTTGCTGCAAACAAGGGGCTGTATCATAGTATTTTTTCGGGTGTGGAACAACATGAGAACATGATTAAGAAAAGAAAAGGAAAAAAAGTTGAAAAGAGATGAAGATGACTATATGGTGAAGAGAGCTTATCCAGTGCCAAAGCCGAATGTCCAACAGAGAGTTTCATTCATGGATTGTGGCGAGGCCCTAATGGAGACTCCGCATATGAATGAGGGTGAAGAAAGGGAAGTGTTTAAAGACTCTAATGTTAATTCTAACAACGGCCAGGATTTTCATCAAACCTTGAGACGGTCAGCAAGGTTAAAAAGCAAAAATGGATAGTGGACTCCAAGGAACAATGGACAGAACCCCGGGGGGTATCAAGGTCAACAGGGGGGTTGAGGAAGGTGGGCAAGTGGCTCCCCACAATACCACCAGTGGTAAGTGAACAGTGTACAAATAGCTCTTTCGTGATGGTCAACCAATACAAAGGTGTTTTTGAGGGTGTCAGAGTTTGCACGAGTGTTGTTGATGTGCAGAACCAAAAAGTTTAACTGAACTATGTTGTGATAACTTCTTGGTGATTGATAAAGACTTTAATGGTGTGTTAGAGGATGGTGAAATGTATAAAAATGCACTTGATGCCCAGAATAACAAATGTTTAGTTAACAAGGAGTCAGTATTTGAAGAGGTTGAAGTCTGTACAAATAGGTTAAAAGTGCAGAATAAAAATGTGTATTTGAACTGTTTTGCAATGATAACTTGCTAGCAGATAATGATTGTAATGAATCCTAGAAGGGTAAAGCCGAGGCGCTAGAGAGACTATCCAATAAATGAGTGTTGGATCCTGCTTTTTGTTGTTATTTTTGAAACATTGGATTTAATTTTTTTTGGTTGTTACTTTTTAATGATTGTAATGAATGTCTGGGGGATGGTGAAACTTTTAAAAATATGCCTGAAGTCCTGAACCGAGATGCTGTAATAAATAAAAAACTCGGTTTTGAGAATAACAACAGAAAGTTTGTTGTTGCTGATATTATGAAGTTTCTGCAAGCAATGTGTTGGTAAAAAAGCCCTCATATAACATGTTTGAACATTTATCTGAGATGGACAATGAGTTATTAAAATGTATATCTAACTTTTCAGAATGTGACTGCTTGGAACAATTGCAATCTAGCCATAATGTGGATTTAAGTTTAAATATGTTGGAGGGTGGGGGGGGTTAGGGTTGTTATTAGTGAATTTAAGGGGTTAAAGATATACAATTATACCAATGAAATGTTGAATGCACGTCATGGTGAGTTACTTTCAAAGGGGTTTACATTTGTTCCTAAAGGGCAAAACCACGGGGTGGATACAAACTTGGATGTGAAATTGTTTGCCAGAACTGTTAATTTGAATTTATTGTTGGAAAAAGGAGGCAGGAATGAAGGTAATAGAACCCCGTTGATAAGAAGAAGCACTTATAACCCCCTTTGCTTCCCCCAGTGGCAATTTTTGAAAAACTAACTGAAATGGAAATCAGGAATTTTTTGGTTAATCGAACTAAATAATTAGGTGACAACTTAACTAAGGAAGAGCATAGTGTACTGGGGGAATTGAGGGATAACCATCAGGTTAGGATCATGAAACCAGATAAGGGGGGAGGGGTTGTGATTATGCGGCAGCATGACTACACTAGTAGGATGTTGTCCTATTTGAATAACAGTACATATTTTAGTGGAGCCTCTTTAAATGAAAAAAATATTTTTTAACAGTAGACTGGATATGGTATTGGAGGAATTATTCCAGGAATATAGCTTTAGTGAAGAGGAAATTAAGTTTTTGAAGGTTAAGTACCCTAAGGTTCCCTCCTTTTTTGGTATTTCAAAGATCCACAAATCTTTGAAAGACCCACTGATGAGGCCAATAGTGGTGGGGAGAGGGAGTAAAATGGAACCTTTGGCTAAAATGGTGTATTTTCACTTAAAAAACTTTTCTGAAGTTAAGGACCACATGTTTAAGGACTCTTGGCATCTTCTACAAAGTTTAGCAACAAGTGAGTTTAGGGAACAGGTACTATTTGTAAGTATTGATGTGAAGGATTTATATTTGAGTATCCCACATGAGGAAGGGACGGAAATGTTTTAAAATGCACTTAGAGAGGGTACCAAGTTTTCTAGTGAAATGGTGTATGTGCTGACCATATTGATGGAGTTAGTGTTAACAACCAATTTTATATGGTTTCAGGGGGAGCACATACCCAAGCTATGAGTGCTATTGTAACACCAGTGTTTGCAAACATAGTGCTTTGGTACTGGGAGACTAACTTTGTGCTAAATTCTAAGCTCAAGAAGCATATTTATGGATACTATAGGTTTCTTGATGATATCCTGTTGCTATGGGAAGGTACGGAAATTGAGGTAGTAGAATTAATGGAATATATAAATGCCACAACAAGTTTCTTTAAATGTTCATATTCAATGGGTTAAGAGGAGGTTAATTATTTAGATGTACATTTGTATAAAAATATTTTGGAAGGATGCCTTGAGTCAAAGATATTTAGAAAGCCCACTTTCTCGAATAGTTTCCTGCACTTTCAGAGTGAACACCCGTTTTGGCAAAAGAGAAACCCGGTAAAAGGGCAGATGATTAGGATCTCTAGATAATAAAGTAACTTTGTGGAGGAATTTGTAATTTTGAAGGATTTTTGGCAGATAGAGGGTACCTGGATTACCTTCTGGATGGACAAGAAGATTATGTAATTAGCAGAAGGAATGAATGGTACCCCTCCCCCCCCCGTTGTTAAAAAAATCCTGATGTGCAGATGAGGAAGGATAATGAGTCTAAGATAGACTCATTTTGTTGTGTTATGACATATGATTGTTATTCAGCTGAGATCCGAAGAATAATGGAAAAGAAACTGGTGTGGAGTGTTTGGAGCCTTTGGCTTGATGAATAAGGTGGGTCCTAACCCTAAAATTGTGTAAAGAAACGGTAATAATATAAAATAATTATTTGAAAGAAACCAGGAGAAGGGTAGTAGGATGTGTTTAGGAAAGATGAGCAAGTGCAGAAACTGTAGGGAATGTAGGTTTATGTATGAGATCACTAACATTGTTATTACAAGCTACCAAAGGGTTATTGGTGTTAAAGGGTTATACAACTGCCAGACGAAGGGGGTTGTTTATGTGGCTTTATGCCAGACATGAAAGGCTTATTACATAGGAAAAATGGAAAATGAATTAAGAAAAAGAGTGTACCAACACAACTATGCCATTAGGAGGCAGGATGGGACCAACACACTATATAGACATAGTCCTGTATGTAAATATTTTTAAAAATTTTGTTTTTGCGTGTTGGAAAAGGTTAGAAGGCAGGAAAGAGGTGGAAACTGGTCGAACTTTGTTGAATATAGGGAAATGTTTTGGCAGGTGTTGCTAAATGCAATTAACCCGCCGAGTCTTAATGACAGAATTTCAATTAGTAGCCTTCTGAATTTAAGGGTGGAAGAAATTTAAATATAAATAAAAATAAAATTAAAATAAATACAAAGTTCTAAATAGGAGGAATATATTAAAAGTACTAAGTGGATAAGTTGATGTAGGTAGGTAATAAGTAAAAAATGTTTATAGGTATGATTTAGATGTATTTATTACAAATATTTGTGGAGTTTTACCATAATAGGTATGTTTAGGAATTTTTAGCAGGGATTGTGTAGTAGGCATAAAATGACAAAAGGTTATAATAACGCTGTTTGTTTCATGAACAAAAATTGTATAGGGGTAGTTTCAAATGTTAGGTTTGTTTTTAGATAAATATAATGTATGTTTTTTTTAAGGAAAGATATCACATGACTGGTAAATGATATTTAAATGGAAGGAAATGATGTGTATGTTTGTATCTGATTAAGTTCCGTTTTTATGGTGGAATAAAGGAACGAAAGTGCTTACACAGCCTTTCTTGAAACTGGTGGTGTTGCCTTATTTTCATTAGAAAGCCTTGCACTTTGCTTGTTTATATATGGTCACTTCAAAAGTATATATAAATACAGTTTTACTGAGTTTGTAAACACTGTGGAGCTGAATGACATAGCAGATATAACATATAGTTTCATAGGCTCATAGGTGTGTACTAGGCCAAAGGCCCTGGAGCCTTTACAACCCTAGCCTTAGCATCATGCTGCCGTTAGTTCCCAGTGCCTCTATCAAGTACAGCCACTGGAGTGATTCCTGGGATGAACTTTCTATTTCCCATCCACTCATCAAGATTTCTGTTGAAAAGGGCCAGTGAGGTGCTCTGCTTGACATGTATGGGAAGTCTGTTCCAGAGCATGGGCATTCTCTGGGTTATGAACCT
>NC_056748.1:961168306-961290806 GCF_019279795.1 Protopterus annectens
AACTGTGTTCTAAGCTCATCAAGCTCATTATCAGCATAGCCCCTCTGTATGACCCCTGTTCCAAGCTCATCGAGCTCATTATCAGCATAACCCCTCTGTAAGAACTGTGTTCTAAGCTCATCAAGCTCATTATCAGCATAGCCCCTCTGTATGACCCTTGTTCTAAGCTTATCGAGCTCATTATCAGCATAACCCCTCTGTAGGACCCTTGTTCCGAGCTCATTCTCAGCATAGCCCCTCTGTAGGAACCTTGTTCTATGCTCATCGAGCTCATTATCAGCATAACCCCTCTGTAGGACCCTTGTTCTAAGCTCATTGAGCTCATTATCAGCATAGCCCCTCTGTAGGACCCTTGTTCTAAGCTCATCGAGCTCATTATCAGCATAGCCCCTCTGTAGGACCCCTGTTCTAAGCTCATTGAGCTCATTATCAGCATAGCCCCTCTGTAGGAACCTTGTTCCAAGCTCATCGAGCTCATTATCAGCATAACCCAACCTTGTTCCAAGCTCATCGAGCTCATTATCAGCATAACCCCTCTGTAGGACACTTGTTCTAAGCTCATCAAGCTCATTATCAGCATAGCCCCTCTGTAGGACCCTTGTTCTAAGCTCATTGAGCTCATTATCAGCATAGCCCCTCTGTAGGAACCCTGTTCTAAGCTCATTGAATTCATTATCAGCATAGCCCCTCCATAGGACCCTTGTTCTAAGGTAATCGAGCTCATTATCAGCATAGCCCCTCTGTAGGACCCTTGTTCTAAGCTCATTGAGCTCATTATCAGCATAACCCCTCTGTAGGACCCCTGTTCTATGCTCATCGAGCTCATTATCAGCATAACCCTTCTGTAGGACCCTTGTTCCAAGCTCATCGAGCTCATTATCAGCATAACCCCTCTGTAGGACCCTTATTCCAAGCTCATCGAGCTCATTATCAGCATAACCTCTCTGTAGGACCCTTGTTCTAAGCTCATTGAGCTCATTATCAGCATAGCCCCTCTGTAGGACCCCTGTTCTAAGCTCATTGAGCTCATTATCAGCATAGCCCCTCTGTAAGAACTGTGTTCTAAGCTCATTATCAGCATAGCCCCCCTGTAGGACCCTTGTTCTAAGCTCATCGAGCTCATTATCAGCATAACCTCTCTGTAGGACCCCTGTTCCAAGCTCATAGAGCTCATTATCAGCATAACCCCTCTGTAGGACCCTTGTTCCAAGCTCTTTGAGCTCATTATCAGCATAGCCCCTCTGTAGGACCCTTGTTCTAAGCTCATCGAGCTCATTATCAGCATAGCCCCTCTGTAGGACCCCTGTTCTAAGCTCATTGAGCTCATTATCAGCATAGCCCCTCTGTAGGAACCTTGTTCCAAGCTCATCGAGCTCATTATCAGCATAACCCCTCTGTAGGACCCTTGTTCTAAGCTCATCGAGCTCATTATCAGCATAGCCCCTCTGTAGGAACCTTGTTCCAAGCTCATCGAGCTCATTATCAGCATAACCCCTCTGTAGGACACTTGTTCTCAGCTCATCAAGCTCATTATCAGCATAGCCCCTCTGTAGGACCCTTGTTCTAAGCTCATTGAGCTCATTATCAGCATAGCCCCTCTGTAGAAACCCTGTTCTAAGCTCATCAAATTCATTATCAGCATAGCCCCTCTATAGGACCCTTGTTCTAAGGTCATCGAGCTCATTATCAGCATAGCCCCTCTGTAGGACCCTTGTTCTAAGCTCATTGAGCTCATTATCAGCATAACCCCTCTGTAGGACCCCTGTTCTACGCTCATCGAGCTCATTATCAGCATAACCCTTCTGTAGGACCCTTGTTCCAAGCTCATCGAGCTCATTATCAGCATAACCCCTCTGTAGGACCCTTATTCCAAGCTCATCGATCTCATTATCAGCATAACCTCTCTGTAGGACCCTTGTTCTAAGCTCATTGAGCTCATTATCAGCATAGCCCCTCTGTAGGACCCCTGTTCTAAGCTCATTGAGCTCATTATCAGCATAGCCCCTCTGTAAGAACTGTGTTCTAAGCTCATTATCAGCATAGCCCCCCTGTAGGACCCTTGTTCTAAGCTCATCGAGCTCATTATCAGCATAACCTCTCTGTAGGACCCCTGTTCCAAGCTCATATAGCTCATTATCAGCATAACCCCTCTGTAGGACCCTTGTTCCAAGCTCTTTGAGCTCATTATCAGCATAGCCCCTCTGTAGGACCCTTGTTCTAAGCTCATCGAGCTCACCCTCAAACTTACTGGTTCGCTGTTAATCTAGATGTTCTGAGTCCTTGCCTCCTAACAATATTCTTGAAAATATGCTGGGGGTGCATGGGTGTATGAGGATGTCAGTTCTTTAAAAACCTATATATCTCATGTCTATATTCAGATAACTAATGTCCAACAGTTAAAGTGAAATACATAGCCTAGTGGTTAAACATTAGCCTATCAGTGAAGTCTTACTAATGGCTCACATGTTATCATAGTTGCAGGGGAATGTTTGTGTATAAACATAAATATAAATATGAGATCACATTTCTTGTTTTTTCCAGTTTTGTGTAACCATGAAGTTATCTACAAGTTCAGTGAGTGTAGGTGTGGGGTGGTTTTGACCTCCGATGAGGTGTATGAGGTATGTCATTTGGTTGCATAACAAAGGAAGATTTTCAAGCTAAGGATTTGTAATTTCACGAGTTAGTCTTTGTACAAAATATACCCTGATGGATTTGATGCCACACAATACATATCCCCAAAGAATTAACATAGAAAAAGTTGGAAAAAAGTTTTTGCAAGTTTTTCTTCAGAAGCCAGTTGTACTGGTGAAAGTGCTAAGTCGTGGTTGTTTTTTGGTAATAAAAGTGTTTAATTCACCATTCTCCATGGAGCGTCCTTTGTGGTTTCACTGTTTTTATTATTTTGCGTTTTGTGCCCCGAGTGGGTTTTCCTGTGATCCCCAGTATAAATAGGTTGTGCAACAAAAGAAAGAAAATCCTGTTTAAAGACAGGAAGGGCTATGCCCAGCAGACAAAATGTCACTCATCAGTATTCATAAGCAACTCATAGGACTAATCAAGTCCACCAAAGCCAACTACAAGGCATAAATAGTCTCCCAGGCTAAGGAAAACCATAAGGCATTTTTTTCAGTTACGTACACAACCTTAAAGGGAACACCCAACAGCGTGCTGAACTAATATTAACTGGAACTCCCTATACCAAACCAGAGGCTAAAGAAAATTTGTTGGCTGATAAATTTGCCTACAATTTCACCCCTATCACCACCAGTTATCCCCCAGGAAATCCCTTCTAGTATTTTCTCCCCAGCTATCACTAAAAACTGGTCCTCACTCCACATTCCAAAGCTAAATACACTGTATCAGTGGTCTGGATAATATTGCAGGATATCACCTATACAGCTTGAAACACTATTTATTTATTTAGTTAGTTATCTATTCATCCACTGTTGACTGTATTAGTCCCACTAGGTTAGTAGGCTCCTTTCAGGGGGGAGACCTGAGATGATATTTATTCTAGTAGGGGAAATTTGGCCAGGGCATCATGCTTCCATTTCAGGCTCAGAGGCAGCCCAGAGAAGCAGGTAGGCAGACAGAGAGAGAAGGAAATAATTGAGTGATGATAGAAATGGAGGAGAAATCAAATAGTATAATCACAGAATGTGTGCAGGATTCTGAAGAGATGTTTCAAAGAAATCTGTTTGATGGAGATTAGCTTGACAAATGATGGATGTATAATTACAACTTCCAGTCAGGAGGGTTACAGTCTGATTAAAGAAATAATGATGCAGAGTGATATAGAAAATGAAGGAGACATTTCCTTGGGGCACATTATGGAAAAAATATAAAAGCAAGATAGTGGTGAGATACAAAAGAAAACATATGCAAAGAAAGTAAAATAAGGCAAAATGGGAGTAGTAGAAAAGAACAAAGAAGAAATAAAAAACAGAAGCATGTGGTAAGGATTCAAAGTAAAGAGCACAAAGAAATGGACATGTATGAAGTGTAGGACAATTTAATAGCTCTTTTGGCTGAAAAATCACAAGAGGTAAGAGCATTTTTATTAACAGAGACACATTTTGTAACATATCTGAGACTTTTTTCAATGGAAAATTTTCTTGGAGAATATGAAAAAAAAAGAAATACTGTAACCCATGGAACCTTTATGTGATAAAAGCATTTAACAAGGAAACAAAAAAGAAACTTCATGTTCAATTTCAAACAGGTGGGAAGAAAGACTTTGAAAGGACATTTGAAAACTTTATGTAAAGAAGTACTAGACATTGCAAAAGTTTATGATAAAAGAGGTTTATGGATTGGTGCATGCAATTGTAATATTGTGTTAAAAACAGAAAAAGAAAAAATGATACATGTACTAAGCATTATATATGTGGAGGGGAACAGGGCTGTCGTAAAATAGTGGACAATACAAAACATGTTTTTTTGTATGTAAAAGGACATTTGATAAATAACTGTGATAAAAGAAAATGTATTTGTGAGAAAATGGGACATAATGCACAAGATGTGAACTGAAATGTTACAAATTTAACAAAACTGGACATTCATGGATGGATTACAAAAATGAAAATAAGAGTAAGGAAAAAGAAAAAAATAAAGAGAAGAAAATGAACAAAGAAATTCTAGAAGTAGTGGCAATAGAAAAAATTAGATGAGAAAAAATAACAAAGAGGACATAGAAGGAGGTTCCTGAAACAAGAGCTGAAGAACATGCAAATTGGTTAGTAGTAAAAGAAAAAAGAATGCTGTTGGTAAAAAGGTAAAAGACAGAAAAGGAAAATTTAAAGGGATAAGTACAAAAGAAAGGAAATAGATGAAAAAGAATATATTCAGCTAATGATTGTGGGTGTGTATAATGGTTAAGGTGTTTGACTTAAAGTGACAAGGTATAATGTTTGATTTTTACCTTTTGTAAAGAAATTGGCTAGGTTTAGAATAGCCTACTAAGAAAACTAGCCTAGTAATTAGTTATGAACTTATGAAACTGAGGAAAAGTCAAAATGAAAATCTGTAAATGTAAATAGTATTAAGAATATAGTAATAAGAAGGGATTTTGGAGTGTTACAATGCATGCTATGTAAATGTGATTATATTAGAAGACACACAATTTTTAACAAATGAAGAAAGATTACATTGAAACTATGGGGGAAAATAATCTGAAGTTGGAGTAATGAGAGAGATGTTCTGGAATAGCTGTAGTCTGCAAAAATACAGTAATGATATTAGATGTAACTTTAGCAAAACTGGGGAGATTAACCATTGTAGATTTAAAATGGAAAGAACAAGTATATAGAATTATAACACTATATGCTTATACTAACTGTAAATAAAGAGAAATGTCATCAAATTTTAGGCTAAACAGTGATAAATATGAATATTATAATAATAGAAGACTAATTGTGATTCAAGTGGTGAGCATTAAAAAAAGGAAATTATATAAGAAAAATTGTTAGACGTTATAAGATGTGGTAAGTTAAAACTTTGGGACAAATTTCATGGACTTATGAAAGGGAGTATGTATAGAATTGAATTGATTATTTTATAGTATCAGAATGTTTAGTTATAGGAGAAGGGGTGGTTGAAATAGGATGTTTTTATCATCTTGCAATATAGCTAGAGATAAAGAAAAACAATGATTATATACAAATAAGCAAAGGAATAAAAAGGATAAATGAGAAAGCATGGAATGAAGAAGAAAATATATTAGTGATACTGTTACAGAAAGATCATATTACTATGAAAACATTTTATAAAAACTGGTCTGAATGGAAAATGATATTTACGGAAAAAATAAAAAATATTTTTAAGGTGGCAATATGATGTGAGAAAAGTAGAGAAAGAAAAAATACAAAAATATATTATGATGCATTGCAAGATTTAAAACATAATGAATGAAAGTACTTCGACAAAGAAAAAAATTATATGAAAGAAAATCTAAAATAAAATACAAGAACTGTTACATAAACTTCATGAAAAAGACAAGAACTGTCATTTTCTCCCTGTGCCTCTGCTGAAAAGGGCATGTGTCCAGTTGGACTTTCCCGGTAAACAAATGTAAAATAAATAAGCAAAGATATTTTTACAAGAAAGAAAGAAAGGGAAGTAGTATTGAGTGACTTAAGCATATTAGTAAAGGCAGATGGTAGTATAATGAGAGAAATAAAAATGCAAAGGAGAAACAGAAAAAACTCAGGAAAACATTACAAAGAGTATAGTACAATATGTATAAGAAGTAAGAAGGCAGAGAAAAAAAAATGGAAGGTGAAAAAGTTAACAGAAAAAGAGAATAAAGAGTTGGAAAAGGAGATTTCTTTAAATGAGCTAGATAAAGTATTAAGACAAGTAAATATAGATTAGGCTGCAGGACCAGATGAAATAGGGTATGACATGTATAAAAATTTAAGAGATTGGAAAACATATATATCTTTTAAAGATTTGGAAAGAATGGTTAAAAGAAGGTTTTATTTAGTGGAATATTTAAATTCATATGGAAGAAGGAAGATAGAAGACAATTAGTATTAATAGTATAAAGGGGAAGGGTTGTCAAGAATTATTACTTTTGGAGAAATTGTGGATGATATTATGAATAGAAAAGAAGACACAAAAATCATGATAGGAGTGGTACATATGAAGAGTGATGTAAGACAGAGATATCCAATGAGATGTATACTCTTTGCATTAGTTATGAATGTGATAGTATATGAAATAAATTACAAAATGAAGGAAGTGGGATATATAACATTTAAAGGGTTAAGAATTAATCTTATGCAGATGCCTTATAATAACTGCAGAAAAAAATAATTTTGGATAAAAGTAATAATTTGCACAAATGAGTGCCTAGAGGTGATAGGGATGGCTTTAAATAAAGAGAAAGGAAAAGTTTTATGTGAAGTAATAAAGATAAGGGGTACATATTTTAAAACAAATGTAATTTCTGTTAGGTATACATTTTGGGACTAAAGATGTAAGTTGTATTCAATGGGGAAAAATAATAGAAGAAATAAAACAAGGTGGTCCTAAATTAAAAAAAATTAAAAAGAGGACTTTTGTTTGTAAATAAAGAGGAAGGAGGTTTAGCGTTAATTAATCCAGTGATATATGCTACTTCATTAAATTTGTACACACCATTGATAAATGAAAACTATGAGAGATTAGTAGTAAAATTGTATAACTATAAGTATGATACATTTTGGGGTATGGTAAAGAGTAAAAGAGAAAAGGTGTATAAATAAAAAAATAAAAGGTTATCAAGAAAAATATTTTTCTTTTAAATAAAAAATGACAATATAGAAAAAGATAGAAAGTATGGTATAAGAATGTAATGATAAAACATTACTATATAAAACCATGGGAAAATCTAACAGATGAAAATAATTAAAGCTATACAAATAAGAAGCAAATGTATAACTAGAAAGTAGAATGTCAATATTTTTGTGGAGATTGGTAATAGCTAAATTACCAGTAAAAGGAAATATGCAATATAAAAAGAAAAATGGTAGAATATGTTTACATTGTTTACACTGTCAAGATGAAGAAACTACAAAACATGTGCTTTTGAAATGTAAAAAAGTTATGGAAAAACTACGTAAACAAGATTTATTTTTTCAAGATATAAAAGTAGTAGATAAAATAAACATGGATATGATTAAATATGGATATTGTAAGAATAGAAGCAAAGAATATGATAAAAGAAGAGATAAAAGTTATTTTGTGTCATGTGTGTGACATGGAATGAAAGAATAAATGAAATCATGTTTAATAATAAATGGATTTTAGCAACAATATTAAGTAAAATCAGATGGTGGTTATGGAAAAAGGAGTGTGGGTCTAAGAAGGTTGAAAATGTAGTATTATTGTAAAGGAAATTTTGAAACTGTGTAAATATATGTGTATATCCGGGTCTATATGAATAGATCGACAAGTCATAACATCGACATCCACTTCTTCGACACGAAATCACCAAGTGAAATAAGCGAAATGTCACATTACCGACAGTTACATGTTCGACAAAAAGCAGTCACTAATGAAATGCACCGAACAACTGCACAAAACTACTACACTTACTAAAACATGGTATGCATGAATAGCTGAATGAACACTCTGTAGCAGAAATGTAAATTGAATAAACATCTCCAGGTTGTCAGCAAATTGAGAGGCATTGGTGCAGAGCACATACCGCTGTCAGTAACACGAGTATTGAACTTGTACACTGCCTCTCAATTTGCTGACAACCTGGAGATGTTTATTCAATTTACATTTCTGCTACAGAGTGTTCATTCAGCTATTCATGCATACCATGTTTTAGTAAGTGTAGTAGTTTTGTGCAGTTGTTCGGTGCATTTCATTAGTGACTGCTTGTTTGTCGAACATGTAACTGTCGGTAATGTGACATTTCGCTTATTTCACTTGGTGATTTCGTGTCGAAGAAGTGGATGTCGATGTTATGACTTGTCAATCTATTCATATAGATCCGTATATCTATATATTTGTACAACTGTAAATATGTTATAAATAAAACTTTTGTTTGTATATAAATAAAGGACACACTATTCTTTTCGATAGGTGCAGTGGAATCTTTTACATTTACCCATTCACCTGAGCTTCAACCAATTCAAACAGAAGAGGTCTCAATTTAACATCTCATTCAAAGGTCAGCACACTCAAGAGTGCAGCACCCCCCCCCTTATGCTGCACTGCAGCATCAGCAGTCAATATAATTGCTGTGGGAAAATAATCCATAGCCTTCTGCACCAAAGGGAAGTGTGCCTCCTACTGCACCACTGACACTACCTGTCAGATCCACTAGAATCTCTATTAAACCTCAGCCTTCAGGCAGGCTTCATCCCTAAGGAATGGAAAACTGCAACAATCATCCCTCTACACAAATGGGGACTATCAACATACCCATGGAACTACATATTTACAAGTTTGACTAGTCCTATATGCAAGGCAGTGAATGGAAAGAATTATCATGGAACTGGTAAAGGTATAAGAAATCATCAAACACAGGACCCAGCCCAGTTCAGTTTTATCAAAGACAGGTCATGCCTACTAAACCTGGTGGACTTCTTTGAGAAGGTTACTATAGCCATGGATGAGGGCGAAGTGGTGCATACTGCCTACCTCAACCTGGCAAAGGCATTTGATACAGTACCTCTCTCAGGTATTATACACAAACTCACAAATTTAAGCATAAATCTCTATGTCACCTGATGGATAGCCACATTGCTCATAGATAGGACACAAGAAGTTAGGGTGGGGGAATCCACCTCCTCAAGAGGCCTGTTACTAGTGGTGTCCCATAAGGCTTGGTACTCTTCTTTTTGAAATATACTTCTCTGAAGTCAAATGTAGCAGCCTTTGGCTTATTGCATTTCTTGACTTAAAGCTTGGTGCAATCATTGAATCCCTGAAAGATGTAGATATCTCCAGGAGGATCTGACACAGACAGATAACTGGTGCCAGAGCCATGGCTTAAAACTCATTGCAAATAAATGCATAAAGACACCCTTTGGGAAGATGACACCCCCTGCAAATTATAACATTGATAGCACTTCCCTAAGAGTAGACCCAGTGATAAGGAACTTCATTTTTTATTATGAACTTGGAACTCAGCTTGACAGTAACATGAATTTTGATCACCATGTGTCCATGGTGATGATAAAATCATTCTATGCCACACAGCTTATAAGGAAATAGCATCCAGATCCAAGGGCATCATAGTCGCACTTTAGTCAGCCCTAATTAAACCAATAATCAAGTACAATGTATCATTCAGCATGTACCTGACCATTCATTTTCAACAGCTGGAGTGGCCATAGAGGTTCCTCAGTGAAAGAATGAATTGTAAATAACATGTCCTATGCAGACCACCTCAAAGTGCTTTCCCTGTACTCTGTCTCCTACAGACTACAGAGGGGTGATCTATGCCTAACCTTCAAGGCATTTTCTGATCCAATCCTGATGGATCTGCCACATATTTGCAAAACAAACAGCACTAGAATTACCTGATCTAAGGGTCTAAACCTAGTCTGTGACAAACAGAATATGTTTATTCTGAACTAATATTAGTATTAATATTTAGTCAAGCTCATATAGCCAAAACACGATGTGGAACAAAATAATTATCATAGTTCACGCTTGCATATTTATTGTTTGTTGCAAAACACACTGTCATTTATTTTTGGAATGTTGAATTCATGCTACAAACTAGCACACTTCTTAACAGCTCACAATAAACTTATACAAAACTAAAATTTACACAGATATATATTGTAAACCATGTGACTCACAATGGAGAAGAAAAGATTCCTGCTTCAGTACAATAAGCTTAATAACCTCTATACCAAGCTGTCTCAGTAAACAGTTCTAATGACTACTAAAATGTGCCACACATACAGATTATTCATTCAAAAGATAAAATGAGTATAATGGTAATAGGAGAGTCCGAACTTATGCTAAGTAGCCCACTGTTAGCCTGTAGCAAGTAACTCAATACATGTAATTTTTATATCTAGCAGAGGAGTGCTTAATGAATTAGTCACTCCAGCATGATGTAGCTAAGTGCAAACTTGCTTACCACAGGTTCAAATCCCTCCATGTGTCATCTTAACTTTATAGATCTCAGTGATGTCAGGCTAGCAGGCAAAACCATACATACAGCTAACCATATAGATGGGGCAGTGTCAACTGGTTAAACATTAGTGCAGTAAACAATTAATTTTTCAGTATACTGCAGTTGCATAGGGCATCTCCACAATGCATTCCGTGTTCTATGTGCATTGTGTTTCCACAGCATTACAGTGTACCAGAATTCTCAACATGCAATGCTGAGATATGGCTCATACTAGTTGATATCTCATAATTGTCAAGTTTTATAAGTTGCTTCATATGGACAGCAGCTGCTTGCACTTTACTTAGATACACATTTGAATTTGTATCACTTAGCCATAAGTACCTCTTGCAATTTACCTTATTTTTGTGGACCTTGTCTACTATCTTGGCAATCACCAAGTTAATATCATCTCCTATGACAGTTTGTTAAACAGAACATTATCTTTAACATAGTGTTGTTTGATAAAGTCCAAAGACCAATTACTCAGAACTAATTTATTAACTTCCTTGTCTGAGCTCAAACTGATTAGCAAACAAACCCTTACTCAGCTTTTATAAGATACTTGCAAATGTATTCAGGTTCCCTGGAAAGGCAAACAACCACAGAAATCATTGTTTGAATACACAGAAGGAGGACTGAACCCAAAGGCACCCACTGCCAGAAACTAGCTCTATACAGCATCAGAGATGTTTCTTCTTCAGCAGGCCACAAAAGCCACATTCAGGTTGAGTTAACAATAAAGCAGACTCATTCTAATTCATTCATCTTTTCTGCTCATAGAAGCATAGCTTTGTTGTAATTAAGCAACATATATGAACATCACCAGTACTGGAAAAGATTTAAGAGTAAAAGGTATTAAATAAATCATACAGCCTCAGTTATGCTGATGAAACATCAAGTGCAAGAACCCCAGGAATCCAGGATTTTAGCAACTCCGGTAAATTAGAAAATACAGACTTCTGCAGGAGTCCAGCCAGTCCAGTTTTGCATTCACAAGTCATCCACTGATTCACTAAGAAAGCAACTTATTACCAAAAATAAATCATTTTATGGATACATTTGTTAAATCCTTCTACAACCTTTCAGAAGATTTGCAACGATATGTGATGTTTGTAGCTTCGTAGGTTTATAGGTGTTTACTAGGCTACTGACCAGAAGGGCCTTTTAAGTCTAGCCATGCATCCCAAATCTCTGACAAGTTCTGATACCCCTGATAATTGTAAATATGGGTCTGAGAGATGAACCATTTACAGGTTACCCGTTTGCATCAGAGACATAGGTGACAAACCAGGGATGAATTTCTGGAACCCATCCAATTGTCCAAATTGCACTTGAACTGAATTAGGGAAGAACTCTACTTCACATGGATGGGGAGCCTGCTCCATAGACAGGGTAGTCTCTGGGATACATACCTATCTCTCCAGCAGGTTCTATTTATATCACAGGCAAGGTTTAAGTCTTTAGAACAGGTAATTCTGGTACTGTTTGTTTTGTGGATATGCAGGAGGTCCATCAGAGTGTGGTCTGATAATGCCCTGTATGCCAAGCATAGATCTCCCCTCAAAAGCCTGTAGCAGACAGAATACAGGGATAGGGCCTTGAGGTGGTCTGCATAGGACATATTACTTACGCCCTGTATTCTTTTAGTGAGGAACCTCTGTGGACGTTTCAGTTGCTGGATATGCCTGGCTAGGTACATACCAAGGGGGGCATTGTACTAATTATGTCAGAGAAAGCAAGAACATTTTCTCTTGAAACCATTTTCTAATATCAAACAGTACAGAATCCTTAACAGTGATTGGTTTTACTACTCCTAAGAAATGCTATATGGTTTCTACAATAGATATGATAGAACAGCGCAGAGGTGCACCAGTACCATTGTCGCCTCACAGCAAGAGGTTCTCCAGTTTGATTCTCTGCTGGAGTACCTTCTGTATGGAGTCTGCATGTCCTCCATGCATTCGTGTGGGTTTTCTCTGGGTACTCTGGTTGCTTCCACATTACAAAGACATGCATTTGGAGCATTTCTCCCTAGACCTCCTCTGAAAATTGGTTTTATTCCAAGTCGGACTTTCCCGGTAAACACATTAAATAAATAATGCACATAAATAATTGTGAACCTTTCTCATTTCAATGACCTAAGAGAAAATTTCTTTGTTCTTGACTAAAACTTACATTTTTTTTTTGCTCCTGGAAAAGGGAAACTGCCATTTAAATTTCATAACCTTCCAGAAGAACACTTTATCTCATGCAGTTCCATAGTGACTCCCTAAGTTCTAGTTTTATGCAATCCATTTACTTCTGTGAAGAAGTACTAAAATATGTACAGTTTTTGTATGTTTTAACTTGTTTCATGTGTATTTTTAAATTTAAAATGTTAAGATACTTATAGTCAAACCTCTTTTCAAGTCTTGAAGTACTCTTCCATGAAACTACAGTGTCAACGTGATATACAGTTTCAATGTAGAAAATGTTACCATTTCAGTGTGGTCTTTAAAAAATAATATATTAAGCAAGCAAAGCAAGGCTAAAAATTGCCTATTGAAATCTAATAATTTTCCTTCCAACCAGCAGAATATTTTCTCTCTTTCCTCTTATACTATTTGTGGTAATGTATTTTGAACATCCTGGACAAAATTATATTTTTATGAGTTATATCCAAAGCTGCCACCAGTGAGGGGTGTGGCCATCTGCCAGCTATAATTCCAGTACATGTTCATCAGTCCATCAAAACAAAAAATATGTTGCTCCCTCAGAAAGCATTGAAAGGTAGCCATGGGGTGGGGGGCGGGGGTTTGACACAAACTGAGTTAGTAGGGGAAACATTTTTAAAAAAAGTAGACACATATGAAAGGATGGCCCTGCTACTTCACACGTAATATACCAGTTAATCTTTTTGAGCCTAATCATTGCAATTTCACTGATACACACAGCTGTTTTCTCCACTTGTCCATAATATACGTGAAGACTAGGACACATTGGCATTTTCCCCATTCATTTTCCTGTCATTTCTTTTTTTATAGGTTCTTAGGTACATACTAGGCTAGCTGCTGTTGTGGGCCATTTTAAGCCTAGCCATTTTCCCTTTTAGTGCTGAAATTAAACTATCACATTTGGTAAAAGATGGCCTTACCCATCCCCTATTCAATAGTTATATATTACCCCTAATAAGAATAACTGGGATCATACCATAGACAATTTGATGGGACTCATGCATGGGATAAAGGATTTAGGAACTGCCTGTGTCCATTAGCAATATGGGGGGCAGTCCTGGAGTGAATTTTCTGTTTGCCATCCATACATCTAAATTGCAGTTGAATATGGACAGGGATGAACTTTGTTTTATGAGGATGAGGAGTCTGTTCCACAGCAGCGCTATTTTCTGTAAGATATACTTGTCTCTCTAAACTGTTCTGCTTATGTTGCAGAAAAAGTTTAGATCCCTAGACCAAGTATTTCTGATGCCATTTGACTTGCTGATGTGGAGTAAATCCATCAGTAATGGTTCACAGGATGCCTTGTATGCCAGACACAGTTCAATTCCTAACAGTCTGTAGTATAGTGACAGGCCTTTCTCTGCAAGTGTTCCAGTTGGTAAATGTACAGATACATGCCAAAGGGATATTATACTTAATGATTGCTCTAATGACAGCTGAGTAAAGGAGGACGATGACATCCCTAGATCTAGACACAGTCCCTTTGTTTATAAGCTGTGCATATAGAAGGACTTTCTTACAACAGACAGATGTTGGTCAAAAGTTATGTTACTGTATAGTAACCCAAAACTGACATGACTTGGGTGGCTTTATTCTTGTTTGTTTAGGTTACCGGACAGGTAACTTCCAAATCCCAAACTGAGTTAGCTCTTAGGGGTGTATTGTCAACGTGGTAGTTCCTTGGTATAGATGACTTCCCAAAGTAGACTGCACATACATGTCAAGCAGAGCGCCTCTTTGGCCCTCTTCAAAAGGAACCTTGAGAATTGGATGGGAGAAAGGAAATTTACCTCGGGGATCACGTCAGTCACCCTGCTAGACAGGGGTCCAGGGAAGTAAATTGTGTGGGAAGAAATAGCCAGGGAATTGTTATGGCTAGGTTTGTATAGGCCCTAGGGCCAATAGCCTAGTACCAGCCTATGAACCTATGAACCAAAGGATACAGTAATGCACTTCTTGGCATTTAGTTTCAGTCCATGATTTTGGCACCAGTTACTTAAGACAAACCTTCCTTATGGAAGTAATTTGGGGATTCAATGATTGCTGCTAGCTTGCAGTCATCTGAAAACTTAGTCAGGGCCCTTTGGCTTTTACTTCAGAAAAGTAGATGCCAAAGAGGAGAGGTCCCACTACAGAACCCTGGGATACTTCACCTGTGACTGATCTCTTTGTGGACGTAACTTCCTCTATTTTGATTATCTGAGTCCAATCTGTGAGCCAGTTGGCAATTCAGTGGGTGACACTTAGCATGTCTATTATGTCTGAGTGAGGAATTGTCTCAAAAGCTTTGCCAAGTCGAGGAATGCAGTGTGTACCATTCTGCCTTCATAAGCTGTTCTGGTGACCTTTTCTAAAAAAATTAACCAGGTTGAGTAGACATGACCTGCCCTTGATGAATCCAAATGGATATGGAACCAGTATTTGAAGGTGCACAATGTCCTGACTGATTAATTCCATAAGTCTTTCCATGGCTTTGCATATGAGACTACTCAGATGTATGGGTCTGTAATTGTCTAGGACTATGGAAAGTCTTCTCTTATGCAGGGGTATGACTGTAGCTGTTCTCCATTCACTTGGTACAAAACCTATATGGAGGCTGAGACTGAACAGCATTTTTAGGTGTGTGGCTAAATCATGCTTCATGCTATTTAAGATGTTTGCAGGGAAATTGACAGGATCTATTGATGCAGTGATTTTAGCTTTTAATAGCACTTTTAGGACATTGTCTTGTGTGATAGCTGGAGATGAGCCAGTTTCAAGTATATCTTGAAGAATGGACTGAGGGTACAGAGGGGTAAAGTTAGAGCAAAATGTATCGGCGAGTAGGTTCACTGTGTCTTCAGCCTAAATGTAGGTAACACCATTCTCAATCAGTTTAGAACATTACTGTGTTGTGCTTTTGAGATTACAGACATAACTAAAAAGTGCCTTGTGATGGTCTTTGGGTTGGGTAGCTATTTTAGCCCCAAACTCGGCTTTGGTAGATTTTATTAAGCTCCTGTTTGTTTATTTCAGTAACAAGGGCTCTAACATTCTGAGAATTACTCTTCTTACTTTTGGTCAAAATTATTTTCATTTTATTATAAAGATTGCTGATATTATGGTTACACGATATGGATTTGTTTCTGGTGTTTGCTCTGCACTTGTTCCTATGGGGGAACAGCTGCATCTATGTAGTATAGTGGTGTACATGTCTGCATATTCAGTGCAGTTAATTGGGTTTCATGGGGATTTGAAGCTTGCCAATGTATTACTTAGGAGTAGGTAGTTTGTCTTAAAGAAATTTCTAAAGGTACCTTGGGCAGAACGGATTTCTAGTTTCAATTTTATTTCTAGGGAAAGTGCTTCACGGTAAGACCTAACAAGTGATGAAGATATGCAAGGCATGGTGTAACATCCTCCCATATTAGTAACTTGCAGCAGCTGGAGAGGCCACAAAAGTCACTTGCAGCAGCTGGTTAGGCCACAAAAGTTCCTCACCAAAAGGATAAAGGGTCTCAAAAATCTGTCTTATGCTGCCCGACTGAAAGAACTCCAGCTCTATTCAGTTGCTTACCGCTTGCTCAGAGGTGACCTGTGCCTGACATACAAGGCCATGTCAAACCCAGATTTGATGAACATGCTTCACCTCAAAAAATCTAGATCCCTCAGAGCCACAAGGGCGGGAGACTTAAACCTCGACACGGTTATTAATAGGATGTGCTGGAGGGATAGATTCATCACCCAAAGACTCCCTATGCTGTGGAACAAAATCCCAGTATATGTGAGGCAGAGCACTTCGCTGGCCTTGTTCAAGAGGAATCTTGACCAATGGATGGGAGATCGCAGATATACCCCAGGGGTTACCTCAGTGTCACTGCTCAACAGAGGCACAGCAAAATAATGGGCATAGTTTCTCCAAACTAAAGGGGTGGCGTAAGCCACAAAACTATGGGCTAGGCTTGTAAATGCCCTTGGGCAGATAGCCTAGTATGAACCTATGAACCTATGAACCTAAGTATATTATCTAATATGTTGTTCCCCCTAGTAGTTACTCTAATTGCTTCAAGGCCTTTGTATTGACAAAGTCCAGGAACCTCTGTGCTTGTGCACTAGTGGTGGTGTAGGGCTATAGATGGAGAGTTTAGATCACCTAGGGAAATGGAATTGGGTTTAATACTGAGTGATTCCAGTTCCTGTAGATAGGTGTTGTGGCTTTCTTTTGTCACACAAGGAGTTCTATAACTAGCTAATATATGGTCTGGTACCATTGTGATGGTTATTTGGACTTGAAGAAGCTCTAGTGCATCATGCTGCTTTACCAGCCTTGATGTGATTCTCTTCCGGATGTAGATTGCTACACCTCCACCTTCTTCCCTTCCTGGGCAATAGCTGGTCTAAATGTGTGGAAGGCGAGCACCCCCTGCAATAATCAAAACTCTCTCCTACTGTTGTAGTGTTTCATTCATCCTTCCAGGTCTGAAGACTCAGTTTACAACTTATTTACTTAAGGCAGTATAGCATCAGATTTAGATGGATTCTATAATACATGGAAATGCTGAATATAGCACAGAGCACCAAGCCTGAGCAGACGGAAAAGATAACCCAGGTACTTATGAAGTAATCAGTTGACACAACTTTAAGTCACATGATATTTATTGTATTTATTGACATTTGATTATTGGGAAAGTCCGACAGGGTAAGTGCTCATTTTCAGCAAAGGGCCAGGGTGAAAACTCCAAAGCATTACAAAAACATTTTAACAACAATAATTTTACAATCTTCAAATATAATGCAAAACATATAGAGTTTAAATAATCATATCAAATCAGATAATGTGAAAATAATGGATAAGAATAAACACAACTTACATGACAATGATTTAATATTTAGGGAGATTTTATCCAGTTTATAGAAAAAAATAAAGGTCAGTTGATATAATACAAACAGGAACTGGAATATAAAGTGAGAAAAAATAAGGTTATTTCATATTTAGAAAGATAATCGGGGAGAAAAATTGATTGAAGTAAGTGAGTGAGTAAAGAAGGGAGAATGAAGAGGTGTAGGGTGTGAGCAGGTACTTGTTCATATTTAAGGATATAGTTGATCCTGAGATTGAGCAATAACAGAGCCAGATTTTGGCTAGGAAGTCTTTAAAGGACTAGGGGGGAGGGTACTGACCTGATGGACACAGGTAAAGCATATCAGTACAGACCATGCCAAGCAGATTTGATAAGTTTGCGGATACAGAGGAGTTTTTGGTCACTGGATAAATACCATTGTTGTGTAGAATGGTATTTAATGCTGGACAAGCAGATGGATACTGAATAATTTTATAGGTGGTAAGAAGCTGCACATATGTTAGTTGACAGGGTAGTTCTGACCAATTTAGGCTTTTTAGTGCTATACAGTGGTGAGTTCTGAAAGGGGTATTTGCTGCAAATTTAGTCACTTTATTATAGCATTATTCAAGTTTTGATTTTTGTGATGCCTGGATGTTCATAAGGATGAGAGCACCATAAAGTAGTGAGGGAGGAGGCAAGTATCAGCAAGTGCAGTTTTAGTTGTGTTAGTGGGAAAATTTTTGGCTCTGTAAAGCATCCCTATCATCCCTAATAATTTGTTATGAGAAGTGATTTCAATGGTTGTTTTACTAAGAGAGATGATTTTAAATTTTGTTTTTCCATGAGACAGCGATTTGGGAAAAAAATAGTTTTTTTTTTTTTTGTGAGGGGATGAGAATGAGTTGTGAGTTACAAAGCCTTGCTTCTGTGGTAGTTAAAGCTTCCTGAGTATTTTTTGACATGTACCAAGGTGTTATCTGCATATTGTGTTAGGGAGGCCTGTTGTGTGGAGTGTGTTGGTGACAATGTTAACAGGGAAGGCATCAAGCATAGAGCCTTGTGGTACACTGGTGGTGACTGGGAGGTATGGAGAGAGGGTGGGGTTACATTTTACTTACTGACACCTTTTGGACAGGTACCTTTTCAATCATAGAAGGGTGGGCTGAAATAGAGCTAGTGAGGGTATTTGAAGTAGAGGCTTTCTGTGCTAAACTTTTCAAAGGCTTGAGGCAAGAGAAGAAAATGATTGATTTCAACAATTGGCTAAGTTTCTGGTGTCATTCTAAGGGGATCCAGTATCTGTCTGTCTGGGATGACATGAATGACAGACCTCGATGCTTTGCCAGAGATGGCCTGCATCTGTCACCTCTGGGCTTTCGGATACTGGCCAAGGCTCTTGCCACCCCTATAGTGCCTTTTTTAGATGGTATTCCAAAGACCAAATTACCACTGTAATAGCTACAAACAAATGCAGTCTGAGAGTCATGCTGCTCAATGCTAGAAGTCTAAATCTCAAAATGCACTCACTCAAGGCACTCCTTAAAATGAAGAACATCAACATTTGTGCTGAAACAGAGACCTGGTTCAAGACAGCAAAAAGCACCCCTACACTAACAGGCTATGACTCATTCCACACCTTTCGGCCCCAGCATTTGGACTGAAGCTCCAAAGGCGGTGGTGTTTCCATATTCATAAAGGATGCGCACACCTCCAGACTGGTAGCCCAACATAACACGTCTGAGATACTTCAGGTGCAGTTAACACTGGGTAAGACAGCAATTCATTTAATACAGCCTGCTATAGGTCCCCAACCATGTCCCAAGACTCACACTCCACATTCCTATGTACCCTGGAGAATATTAGGATCCAACCTAACACCATCATACTGGGCGACTTCAACTACCCCTCCATTAACTGGGAAAATTACTCATGTACCAATACACTTTCCCAACGCTTTCTGGAATTCATTAATTCCAATGCTCTGGACCAGCTCGTTCTTACCCCCACTAGAGGTAGCAACATCCTTGACCTGATCATTACTAACATGGGCAGCAGTTGCTCTACACCAATAGTCAACTCCTCCCTGGTTAGCTCCGACCACAAACTAATCACCTTAGAAATCCACATCCCCCCACAAAGGTAACCACTATGAAAAACTTCTCCAAAGCTAACTCTGGGCTCCTAAAAACAGAGGTGGCTAATTTCACGGCACCCATGCAAATGGAGAATAGTTGCATGACCACCAAATCATACACCAATGCACTGTATGAACACGTACACAAATGCATGGATCTCGCCATACCCAATAGAAGTAAGACGCTCTCCTCAAAAAAAGGAAGCAAATCTGGTGGTCCTCTGCCATAAACAAACTCTACAACTGAAGAAGGAAACTGATGTGGTAGAAGGCAAAGTCCCAAGACTGGAAAAACTCCCTTATCAGCCTCAACAAAAGGTTGAGATCCCTCATCAAATCCTCTAAAGCTAGCTATGAAAACAGAATTGCAACAGATAGTAAAGACAACCACAAGGCCTTCTATAGTTATGTAAAGAATCTCCATGGCAATACCCAGATTTGCTCTGAACTACTGCACAATGGTACCTCCTATACTGAGCCAACAAATATTGCCAATATACCGGCCAACAGATTCAGTGCTAACTTTACCCCTTCCCCAACAAAGGACCAACCACAATACCAGTAGATTGCCAGGCACCCAGTATTACTGCTGCACAGGTTAAAACAGCACTGTCCAATGCCAATAATACAGCTTCTATGGGACCTGACAATATCCCTGACTGTGTTCTACATGAATTACAGAGTGAACTGCCACCACACGTGTGTGCCCTGTTCAATTACAGCCTCACCTTAGGCTTTGTCCCTATTGAATAGCGCACTGCTACAGTCATCCCTCTCCACAAAGGAGGAGTGACTACAGACCCCAGGAATTATTGCCCAAATGATGAGTCTGATATGCAAAGCTATGGAATGTATCATCACGGACCTAATAAACAACAATATAGGGAATCTCCAAACTCTGGATCCTACACAGTTTGGTTTTGTGAATGGTAGATCATGCCTGCTCAACTTGGTCGACTTATTTGAGTCGGTCAACAGAGCTGTGGATGATGGCAAGGTGGTACATACAGCCTATCTTGATCTGGCCAAGGCCTTTGATACCATTCCCCACTCAGGAATCATAGAAAAACTCACTAAGCTAGGCATCAACCCCTATATCACTAGGTGAGTTGCAAACTGGCTCACAGATAGAACCCACAGATAGAAAGTAGTTGACTCCAAGTCAGACTGCCGACCAGTCACGAGTGGAGTCCCACAGGGTTCAGTCCTGGGTCCTCTCCTGTTTGGTATCTACTTGTCTGAAGACCAGGCCAATACAAAAGGACTCTGGCTGACAATGTTTGCAGATGATTGCAAGTTGGAAGCTATTGTTAACTCTCCAAGTGATGCTGACATCCTACAGAAAAGCCCTAACAACTGGTGTCAGAGCCATGGCCTTAAGCTCAATGCCAAAAAAAGTGTGTCATCATCCCCCTTGGGAAAAACCCATTTCCCTTGAATTGCCACATTGATGGTAGTCCACTGAACACAGAAGGCATTATAAGAGATCTGGAAACACAGGTTGACAGCAACCTTTCTTCTGACCACCACGTTGCCACTGTGGTCAGAAAGTCCTTCTATGTGGCACATCTCATTACTAAGGGTTTTGCACCCAGGAAGAAAGAGGTCATTGTCTCCCTCCACTCTTCCCTCACTAGGCCTATCATCGAGTACAATGCCCCATTTGGCATGTACTTAACTAGACACCTACAACAACTGGAGAGGCTGCAAAAGTACTTCACAAAGAGGATCCTAGGCCTTAAACACCTGTCCTATATGGACAGACTCAATAAAATCCAACTTTTCTCTGTCTCATGTTGTCTACTTAGAGGCAATCTCTGCTTGACTTACAAAGCCATTAGCCTAGTACACACCTATGAACCAAGTGAAGAAATAAGGAGGAGACTAGTCTGTCCGTTATCTCTATCTTTATTGACAGTATCTATATAGGTTAGAAGTGTTATGTTAGTACTACTGGAAGGCTAGAAGTTATGCTGTGTGGGGGATAGGAGTTCTTCCTGCAAGAGATAGTTTAGCAGTTGTTTTTGAATATATTTGTTAAGGATTTTGGAGAGAGGTAAGATTGCTATAGATCTAAAGTTAGTAATGTCTGCTGAATTTCCTCCTTTGTGTAGAGGGATAATGTGCGATTTTTGTCCAGAGAGATCTAATGTGGGATCTCTTAATTTATAAAAACTGAAACAGGATAGATAATGCTATCAGCTGCTAGTTTAAGTTACTTGCTTGGAAAGTCATCAGCTCAAGTACAGCATAGTTTGAGTTTAAGAATAGTTTTATATAATATGGGCACAGATTTGAAGGTGAAAGTGGATGTGGTGATGTGTGGCTATTGGGCAGGGTTGGATTAGATGTTGGGGAATCCTTAGTTGGGGATGCTATGGCTTTATGAAATAAAAATTGAATTCTGTTCCACTTTTGATCAGTGAGTTATTTGGAGATGGATTAGGGTTGAATTTCTGGTTAGGATGCAAGATTTCCTTAATGGTTGACAAGAATTTTGTCGGGTTGTATTTACTATTATTCTGTAAGTTGTTTTGTCTTCATTTATTTGCTTTTTAGTACAGTTGCAGAGCATTCTGAAATGAGATATTTGGTGCTTTATATTTTTGCCATCCTTTCCACACCATTTCTTTGTTCTGCATTAGCGTTCTACTCTTTTTGAATAGTCAAATTACATTTGTTTGTAGTCTCTTCTTTCCAGGAGGTGGAATGTTATTTAGGATATTTAGGGAAGTTGTGTTGAATTAATTCATAGCATCATCTATGGGGAAGAGTTTTAGGATGTCCAGGTTAATAAATGATAGGGTAGTAATGAACATTTCTGGGTTAAATTTGGAAATGCTTGTGTGTTTTATAAACATTCTGTTTGAGTGGATATGTGAGATGCCTAACTGTATAGATTGGGAGATAGTCAGAGAGAATGACATTGTACCTGCGGTGGTGAATTAGATAAGAGTCTGATACTAGTATACAATCTAAAAAGGAGTTTAATGTCTTACTCACTGTGTGGAGCTATTAATTAGTTATGTGAAATCATATAAGTTCATGGTAGATGTAGAGGAGTAAGAGATTATGGATATAAAAATGTAGAATATCTTCCAGGATAGCTGTATTGTCACAAGGAAGATTGTAAAGGATAGTAATATATATTGTTTATTTTCATTTTCAAGAAATAGGAAGGTCTGCTGAACTTAATTTTGGTACTGGCTTGTTGTAGGAAGAAAAGTGGCATGTGTTGCGAAATATTAAAAGCAATGCCATCACCTTTCTTGTTTATATGTTGTAATTTCAGAGTTATTTATGCTGTGACATGAAGAATAGAACAAAGTGCTAGAAAAACTGGGCTTTTTAACATCTCAGAATCTGTCAAGAATGATAAACCTAGATCGATGACACAACAATCATAGATCGATGATGCAACAATCATAGATTGATGACACAACAATCAGATCGATGACACAACAATCATAGATCAATGACACAACAATCATGGTTCCATTACTGGGATGTACATCAGTAAACAGTCTGGTGATGAAAAACATGTAACAATGGCCTCCTAGGTATTAACCAGTATGTTGGAAGATGTGCCTTCCATAAGACAGGAGCTACTCATGACTGTGTGCCTGTTCCTTTCATATCATACATGTAGCACATTCATCTGGAGGTCCAAGCCAAAGAGGGACACAAAAAGATTGAAGTTGATTCATCTGAGCCCAAAAGACAGATGAGGTCCAGTCTATCTCAATACTAAAGGCAGATAGCACAGCCTTATTATATACTGACAAGAACACTCCAAGGGTATAATAATCTACCAGAATTATATCACTGTACAATGTACACTTGGGAAAAACTTCACCTATCAGCACTACAACGACAGGGAATGGAATTATGCAAGAACATGTCTTACTGGGTAGTAAAGCCTCAAAACAGATTCCTCACTTACTTATCACCCAAGAAACTCTGTGTGGATTTTACTAGAGAAATAATGCATTACTTTATCCAATTATGAAGTCAGTGACATTCACCATTTCCAAAAAGTAAAGGTACAGAATGCATGCCCCAGTCATTCCAAAAACACTTTTGTGCATGCGCATATTATATACAAGTTCCCACTGAAAAGCACTTTCCTTAAACTTGTTTTTCAAAGATGTAGTTATCCAATAAAGTGAAAAACCACTGATTAACTCTTTTTTGCAAGAAGACAAGACTCCTGATCCCCATGCCCCTACTAATTTAAATATATAGATCTTTCCACTGTAAGTGCTCTAACGTACTCCTCCATCAGTGTGCACGTTATTCAAATCACATGCACTTGATAAGAATGCACTTCAACACAGAGATCCAAACATATCAAACATAGACACACACAAACACACACACACACACACACACACACACACACACAACAAATTATATATTTGCAAAGTCAATGGTATCATTAACACCCACTTAATGGAGCTCAAAATAAATAGAGCATTTGGGGGGGGGGAGTATTTATCACAGAGAATACCATGTCTATGAAACAGTCTTACATGCCACATATACCAAGTACTTCCTCAATCTAGTCAAAGCAATTTGGGAGAATGAATGGGAAACTGTAAATTCACCCTTAGTTTAGTACTTCTGTCCCTTGTGGATAAGGTAAACATGTAAATGTCCCAACATATCATTTTTCAGCACATCTTTGGGTCATTTCATATGCAAAATATAAGGGCTAAAATCTACCATGGGAATGTAAGGCTAGGCTTCTTAAAGCCTATCCAATCAAAAGACTTGTAAGTATCTATAATCCTACATACGAATCTATGATTGTTGGAGACACTATAGACATGCACAATCATCAAAATACATGCATGTTGAAAACAAACTTACTGAAAAATAAAAACATTTAAGGTCCAACTGATATCAAAAGTAAAACAAATGGCTTCCTTATGCAATAGCTTAAAAGAAATCCTACTACTAACTTCAGAGACAATTTGTCTGCATACTGGTATTGTTAAGAAAAGAGGTTTTTCAAAGGTAAGGTGTGTGACTGAAGTTATGGGCTGGGGCAGGGGCAAGCGGCACACATTAGTAAGGATGGGCAGGGGATTTTGCATGTACCACTAGACTAATGTGTTCCAACCCTAACCCTGCTTCTAATCGAAGTCCTAACCCTTTCTTAATGGTAGGGTCTTCCTATTGTTTCACACATAACAGCACAAATGCACATCACCATCTCTATCCTCTTCCCTAGCAACAATCTACTCTAACCCAAACTAGAAAACACTCAAATGCAGACACTGCTACTCATAATACATTATATCCAAAAGTTTTGGCATTGAAACAAAATGACACTTAGTGTAACTACAAACATTCTTTCCTCCTCATTTTAACATGAGGAGCACTTGTCAAGAAGTGCTTCTGATCTATTCCCACACCAACACACCAAAAACAAATTAACTATATATATATATATATATATATATATATATATATATATATATATATATATATATATATATTTATATATATATATATATGTGTGTGTGTGTGTGTGTATATATATATATATATATATATATATATATATATATATATATATATATATATATATATATATGTATGGGTCCATGACTGAACCACCCTAATGTTGAATGTGAAACACTGACAAAATAAGTTTGATCATACACAATAATAAACACAAACAAAACTGCAAACAATAATATTGAGATAGGAAAACTATTTTCTCCCCAATATTAAAACTAAAACCCTTTGTAACAGTAGCCTCAAAGAGGAAGCATTAGGGTCAAGGTTAGCACTCATTACTAAAGAGAGCAGGTGGACTCCTCCCCTGCACCACCTTAGTTATGGGTGCTAACCTTAATGTTAACCATTCCCCCAACCTAACCCTACACCTTAATGTTATTAAACACTTGACACCATTAAAACCTTCCTGTAACATTGCCACTACATAAGACAGACTCAGGCACACAAATACTACATCTTTCTCCCAGCCTAACCATTATACTAAAATACACAAACTCACACACAAACACACAACACCCATCCTTCACTCATCCCCAACCCTAACCCTAACTCACATACACACCCACATGCTCTCACACCTGCAACCTCACTTACCTGTAATGAAATTCCATACCATTGACGATCATTCGGCCATCCATATCATTAACATTAAATCACACGTCTCTGTTTATTGGATAAATGTATGTTCAATAAAACACAGGGGAACCATATGTAAGGTTCCATATATGTGGCTGAGAAACACATAGTCAAATGTTGTATTTGATACATTAGATCGATGCTACGTAGATTGATGGATGCTGTTGTAAAATCATTGCATTGATTTGTAATAGCAGTGTGAGTGAATCTTTCATTAGATTCACTTACACTACTATTGGTTTGCAGCACTGTGGGTGCTCTCAGTGAATTCTCAGAGTGGGTATATTAAACTAGAGTCAGTGCTGGGGGAGTGCAAGGGGGCTTGCCCCCTGCAAAAAATGCTTTAGATTTCTTTTAAGTATAGTGAAAATTTGAGTTAGAAAAATTTGAGTTTTGCAATACAGACTATATCGATACACGCATAAATGTTTACATACACACATGCAGGCACATATTTACAAACCTTTTGCCAGCATAACAATATTTATTTTTATTTTTTTTATTTTATTTTACATTTGTTGACCGGGCTAGTCTAGCTGGAGATATTTCCATTTTCAGTAGAGGCCCGGGGAGAAAAGCTCCACAGAGAATACAATAAAGGAAAACATACTTGTGTTTTAAAGAAAGTTTGAAGAGACAAAAACTAACAACTCTACAGTTACTTATTATTACTAAGTGAGTTAATTACTGACTCACACAGTCCACAAAGTAAAACAAAAAAATACCTATACAAACATAAAATACTAAGTATGATGAAGATATTAAATGAAATAATTACTGCCACACACAGTTAAAGTCCAAAGACATTATATAAAGTTAAAAATGCTTTGTAAGATATTGATACAGGTAGGAAGTAAGAGAAAAGAGAGCTAAGAATAAGGGAAATAATAAGTGATTAGTTATAGAAAGGGGAGCAAGTAAGTAGGTAAGAAGTAGGAGATAGTTTTGAAGTAGAGTATAAGTAGTGGAAAGTTAATCAGGTTTACTACAGGTGCACAGCCAGTGATTTTGGAAGTGCAGTTTAATGTTTTGTTTGAAAAGAGGTAATGATGTAATCTTTGTTATGTTGCTAGGAAGTAAATTCCATTTTGTACCTACTGAATTGGTAAAAAGGGAGTCACCAGCAGTGTTATTTGATTTTATAGAACTAGCCAATAGTTTACTGGAGGAGCGAAGAGAGTTAAGATTATTATAGGGGATTATGAGTTGAGAGAGTATAGGGGTGTTCATAGGTTGGTACAGAATTTTATGGGCAATAGTGAGTTGTTGGATTGCAAGATAGTTTTGAAATTCTGGCCAGCCTAGTGGTTTCAGGTTGAGACAGTGATGTGTTCTGTAGGGGTTCCCTGTAGCGAAGCGAGCAATGTTATTGTAGCAGGTAGCCAATTTAGTAAGGTTGTTTTTCTTAAGGTTGGTGAAAATGGGAGAAGCATAGAGAAGAGTGGAAAGCAGATGGGAGTGAGCAATCCTAGTTCTAGAGGAAGGTGTTAGAAATGGTCTAATACGATATAAGGATCCTATTTTCCTATTGACAAGTTTTATGGAGTTGTTAATGTGTTGGTTGAAAGAGAGATTATTATCAATTGTAATACCTAACAGTTTAGTGGTAGAGTCAGGAGAGATGATAGTGGCATTGTTAGAGGAGATGGTGAAGTTTAAAGGGGGGGTCCTGGATGTGGGGGTGAAGAGGAGGAGTTTAGTTTTTTTAGCATTTAGTAAGAGGAATCGACTAGAGAACCATGTTTCAACGGTATTAAAGACTTTTTGAGTATGAGATCTAAGTTCTGAGGTGGACGATGCAGAGCAGATGAGTGTAGAATCATCAGCATATTGAATGCAAGTAGCTTGAGGGATTATATTTTGGAGATCATTAATGAAGAGGGAAAAGAGAAGTGGGCCGAGAATAGAGCCTTGAGGAACTCCGATAGAAACAGGCAAAAGAGAAGAGATGTGGTTATTCCAGAGAATAGCTTGTTTTCTGTTAGTGAGATAAGAAGTAAACCATCTAATGGCAGGGATATCAAAAGACAGGGATTCAAGAGTATTGATTAATAAAGAGTGGTTAACCATATCAAATGCTTTGGAGAGGTCAATGAAGATGGCAGAAGAGAGTAGGTTGTTGTTACGGTTCTGGTTAATAGTGTCTACAAAGGAAAGGAGGGCAGTAGTAGTACTATGATATGGTCTGATATGATATTTAATAGTTTAACTACTGACACCAGTCCCTCCATAAATAGGCAGATGTCTGTTGTATGGTAAATCTCACCATGCTGGTTTGCATGTATCCCTTCCATCTACAAATTATTCTCCACTGTTCCACTAGCACTGGCAACCTCACTTTTTCTTTGGTTTATGAAAACAGTGACAACCAAAACAATGAAATCTCAAACTAAAACAAACACTTAATGCTGGAAAGTACCACTACTTATGATAAAGAAAAGTGCACTGTAAACACTAAAACCACATTGGTTTTGATCTATCTATTTATATTGCTCTCCTACTTATGTGTTCAGTTTGAAATCATCATATCCTTGAAGCATGCAAAAATCTGTAGGCGAACTGCATTTCAAAAAACAAAAAAAAAGCCATCTTAACATATTCCTATTTCCTGACTGCAAGAGTCTTTCCAAGTCACCAAGTCTTCCATAAGTTAGCAGAATTGATCATGGATGGTACAGTGTGCTCCCTCAGGTGTTATGTTTCCTAACTAATCACCACCTGCTTGCACATCACAGCACATCAGCTGTGGTGGCAGTATGAAAAGCATCACTACAGACTATCCTTTGTTTATAACTGCGCCACAGTTTGTAAGCCATAGCTATAGTGTGTTTTTCAATTGACATTATATTTCTGTGCTTTGAATTAAATACATGCCATTATTCCTGATTCAATCCTTGGCTGGGGTGCCTGCAGTGCGGAGTCTGCATTTCCTCCCTATGGTCGCCTGGGTTTCCTCTGGGTGCTCCAGTTTCCTCCCACATCCCAAAGACATGCTGTCAGTGGATTGGACACTCTAAATTGGCCCTAGGCGTGAGTGCGTGTGTGTGTGTGTGTGTGTGTGTGTGTGTGTGTGCGTGTGTGCGTGTGTGTGTGTGTGTGTGTGTGTGTGTGTGTGTGTGTGTGTGTGTGTGTGTGTGTGTGTGTGCCTTCCGTGGAAAGTTGGGCACTGGGCTGGCAACTCGACACCGTAAAACTCTACTGCCAATCCTGAGCAGACAGGTGATCTGCTGTGGCGACCCCTAACCAGGAAAAGCCGAAAGAAGATGAAGAATTATGTATATAGTTATATATACACACATACATATATAAACAGTTTACAATCAAAATGTGCAAATGCAGTTTGACGAAAACGGGTTGTTCAAATGTGTGTTCTATCAACTCCTGTAATGTTGAACTGAAAATATATGACTTCATATTAGCAAAATTCAGTACACATTCGCTAATATGAAGTTGACATTTTGAATTGAGATTGTGGTAAAGTGCAGATCAGGAAATGTTCTCTTTTCATCACTGTACTGCGATCTCAGAGTTGGTATATATCATATACAGGGGGTGGGGGGTGCAAAAATGTTAACGGTAACATGGGCTTTCGACACTGGAACGTCCGGTGTTTGAATGTTGATTGCCGTGGTTAGCATTTCCTACATTTTTGGTAATTCCGTATTACCAAAGTCGGATAAACAAGTTGATAATTTTGTTGAAAACTGTTTTGAGTTTCAACATTTTGATAGTAAACCTATATAAACATCTATTTAAATATGCATCATAAATATTAACCACCCACAACCTTCTGCTTCCACAACCCTTGTATCTGACATATCCAATAGGCAGTTTTTCCTCCCCCCTTTTTTAATTACCATTTCTCCACCCCCCCACTCTTCATTTATCTTTCTGCACTTTAACATATGCTTTCATCTCTACTAGACTTGCTCACATATGTTCCAGAAGGGGCTGCAGATGGGTTTAGTTGTTTAGAAGCAGAGCAAAAATTATTAACACCATACCTTTCAACCTCTTAGCACAAAACATCTTGACAAAGCCAAAAATAATGGGGGACAAAGGCCCAAAAATAGGGATATATATTTTAAATATTGTTCTTATAAACTTAGAAAATTGCAAGAGTAAGAGGTGTTTTGTTGGCATGCATTTTCCGAAGGATATGAAGTCTGAAACACAAATATGTGCCATGATTTATTACAATCCTCAATGATTTGTAAGAAAACCACAAATTTTATGAGGAACAGACCAAATATATGAGGCATAAATCTGTATATTCTGTGAAAATCTGAACAGTTGAGAGGTATGATTAACACGCAATGTTACATGATGGAACAGAAATCCAAGGATGAAGTAGTGAATTTCTGATTTGTGAAGGAGTTGCACTAAAGTAGGACTTCATCAAATGGTTATAATATAGTCTCTGCATGAATAAGGTTCAAAACTTATTTCATTGTTTGAACTATGCAGTAAAGTCATGGATGTATCCCTGAGGGGCAATAATTGTGGATAACAGAGGGGATTTGTACTTTGTCACTACTATTCTACAGGACACCTAACTCTAGGACTCAGCAAGTTCTAAAGGTATGCATGCATGTCTAGAAGTAGTTTTATATGCTAACAACAGCAACAGTTTGACTAAATGTTCTTCTGCAGGTCCACAAAGACAGTTGTGTGTGTATGTATATATTTGTTGACCAGGTTAGAGCACTGACTTCATTGTACCTTTGTATTGAGAAGACTGGGTCACATGACATAATTACATCATTTTTTTTCCAATCAGATAATTTAATAGCTACAGCTCCTAATATCACACTGGTATGTAGACTAAAGGAAGATTTTATTCAAGACGTGCCTAAAACATTATGGTTCATTACAATGGAATGTATCAAAGCAAGCATTATTTTCTGTTTTTCTTTCTCTTGCTTACTTAGCTACATCTGTTACATGACAAAACTACTCACTGCGTGCATAATATTTTCTCCAAATGTAATTCCCATGAAACAACGCATCCAGCTATGTACTGACAGAGACAGGACATATTATGCTGATTAATATCTCAAACTCATTAGCACAACATTAAGAGCAGTAATCAGATGTCAGGCCTTGAAGGAATGTTTTGGAATATACACACTGTCTGCAGGACTTTTGTTTACTTGCATAATGCTTAACTCCATGCACTTCCAAGGCTACTCATTTGGCAGAAACATATTCATTTAAGTGTACACATGCTTACATTTTGTTTAAAACATGACTGTTCGTGTATGGGCAATGCATTTTTCATATTCCTCCCATGCAGACTTATTACAGGGGAAGCTCTTTAAATTATGACTGTCAGTATGCCTTCTATCTATACTTAACATTTTATTTTAATGGTATAGTAGATGTGATAATTTGCTTGTCATGCCTGGAAGTTTTGACACTACGAATAAAGACTGCCGTGTTTCTGAGTAGCTTGTATCATGACTCAGTCCAATATTTTTAAAAAGCTGGTATACTGAACTGAACCTCTCTAAAGAAACAGCACTAATGTATATGTGAACATCTTGAGAAAACTAGTGAAAATACTTTTGTCTATGCCATGCATAATTTACAAAGCAGAGACAAATTTCACACGTGTGCCATAAAATAGGCTAAGTAATCTAAGAAGATGGCCTGCCTGTCATGATTTCCCAAGAAAAACAAATTTACAGATCACCAGAAGGCTGAGGAAAGTTGCAGAGTGCAGAGTGAAGAACAAGCATTTTATTTAAATGATGTTGCCTGTGTGTGAACTTCATAGGTTCATAGGTTGATACTAGGCTATCTTCCCTAGGGCATTTATAAGCCTAGCCAGAGTATGTTTGGCTTTCGCCACCCTTTTAGATTAGTTGACTGTGCCTCTGTATAGTAGGTCACAGAAGGTAGCCCTTTTAAGGTTTGTTTACTGTACCTCTGTCAAGCAGCGACACAGAAGAGATCCCAACTTGCTTTTCAAGCAAGTTTTTTTTTTTTTTGAGAACTTGCTTTTCAGGTACCCACAACAGTTGAACAAACCATCAGAAGTCCTCATGTTCTTCGTGTTTCACTGTTGCAGTCATTACATTTGGGTAATCTGCTGGCAGGTTGCCCTCAGTCGGCCTGATTAACAAAGTCTTGGGTCCTGCGTCAGTTGCTGTCCCTTCTTCCATGATATCAGGTCGTCAGGGGTATAAAACATGCAGCCGACGCCATTACATCAGTCGAAGCAGAAGCAGTTTGCAAGTGCCAGTCGGCCGACTCCTGAAATTTTCATTTTCGAGTTTCAGAACCGAAGTCTTCAACTAAAAGCTAAGTACCCCATTGGGGAAACTTTTTCTTGCTCCTTACCGATGTCAGTAAAAGTTAATAATTGTACTACTTCTGGGAAGTAAATACCTCATAAGGATTTTCATTTGCCTAGGCCCTGACGTACCTTGCTGTTGGTTTTGTGCTTTATTTAATCAGCGCAGTATCCATCGTTGGTACACTTTCTGCTTCTAAATATTTTGGTTCTCAGTTTAATTATCCAGAAATGACGTTGGTTAGCCATCCGACTACCGGAATACTGAAAAAATGCAAAGAAAAAGACAGAGACAGACCGTTGAGGTCCAAAACTGCCGACAACGTTTCTCCTAAGCCAGTTGCCAGTTCTCTGGTACTCAGTGAGGCATTTTTGCAGCCCCTGATACCCACTACTTCTGATTCGCAGGCCTCTACTGAGACACATACCTTAAGGGAGCATTTCCACTGGGAAAGTCAGGATTTCTCTGAATCCAAAAAGAGGCTTAGGGATTTCCTTCTTCTCCCTCAGCATAGGCCTTTGGCTCTACCTCCTGTACTAGACATTGTTGATGATGTGTTTTCGGAATCCAGTATGGCCCCTGATTCCTTGCCTCCGGCCCCTAGTAGACCAGACAGATACTACAGGGTTCCTGAGTCCCACAAATTCCTTTTCAAAAACCCTGTTGCGGACCCTGAAACCATTTCTCATGGGCCCAAGGGCATTAAGGCTTCTACTGCTAAAAATCCTACCCTTCTGATAGAGACTCCAGAGCGCTGGATAGATGGGGTAAAAATGTTTATACTTCTGCAACCTTGGCAATTAGAGCTTCAAACTGTCATTTCCATATGCTAAAATATCAACAGCATATCATGGGACTGCTTAAACAGAAAATGATGTTGCCAAATTTGTCAAAAACTCTCCATTTAGAACCCATCACTGCATACCTCTTAGGCAACTTCAATGACTTGAACTGCCACAGTTACTACTATATCACCAACTTGTCATATCATACAACAACCTAAAACAACCTGACAAAATTCCCGCTCTAAGGCAATTACTGACCAACTACACTCCAAATCGTCCACTCTGCTCTGCCAACAAATCACTCCTCACTATTACCTCAGCTAATAACACAGCCGGCAAATCTCTCTTTTCACACATTATAGCTAAAACTTGGAATAATCTCCCTCCATCTGTGATTTCTGCATCTAATACCACTCAATTCAAAAACTCCCTTAAGGCCCACCTTACAAGTTCTTGGCTCTGTCCATGTATTACATAGTCCAAAAATCTGGTACCTCTACAACTTTCTCCTACCTCTTTTTGTGCATGCCCCAGTAAGCATGGTTCCTTCAAATGTTATCCATGAAAAAACATGTACCTGTTAAAATCTATCTGTTTCTCACTGCAAACAAAATGTACATATGTAAATATTTTACTGATTGGAATTGTCTGTACTGTTTTATTTTCTTTCCATATCTTTCTAGATGCTACTAGTATAAAAAAATACTACTTCCTACACTTTGTATAATATGTATATTGCTGTAATGTGTTGTTTTAATGTAAGTGGAGCTTTTCTCCCTGGGCCTCTGCTGTAAATGGACCTCATCCAGTCGGATCATCCCGGTAAACAAAATTAAAATAAAAAATAAATAAAATTTCTGACTGTGTGGAAAATAAAGATTTACAGGATTTATTGCATTCAGCTGAAGTTGGAAAACATACTTTGCAATGTGGTTGTGATTCTCTAGAGGCCTCTTGCAGGGCTACTGTTACTGGGTCTGTGCTTAGAAGGCATGCTTGGCTTAAGGAGCAATCTCTGCCTGATCATGTTAAAGCAAAACTGCTGGATGCTCCTTTGCAGCAGGACCGTCTGTTTGGCAATAAGGCTGAAGAAGTTCTAAAAAAGATGGAAGATAAAGCTAAATCTATGCAAACTGTGAAAGATTTCTTACAAGTACAACCTCCAAGATTTAATAGGCACTGGCCTACTAAGAACTGGTCCTTTCCAGCTCCTTCCAGAGCCTCTCAAGCCAAACCCAGACACTCCAAAAGCACCAGGTTTCAGTCCCAAGGGACTTTCAGAACTAAGCAATGGGGTGCTTCCACTTCCAAATCTGGAAATAACAAGACACCACCCTATGGTAAACAGTCTCAATGACTTTCCTTTAAAATTACCAAGCACTTACCTCTTAGCCGCCCCTTTGGGGGGAAAACTGGCTCTTCATGCAAAAAACTGGCAACTTATAACCCAGGACAAATGGGTTTTAAATATAGTGTCCCAGGGATACATATTTCATTTCCACACGTTGCCAACTCCAAACGGGTGGCCAGATCTGCCCCCAAATCAGTGGCAGAGGCTCAGAAACAAGTACTTTCCCTCCTAAACATGGGGGTTATTCAACTAGTACCAGAAGAGGAAAAGGGACAAGGTCTCTATTCCAGACTTTTCCTGGTACCCAGAAAAGACAAATCATGGTGTCCAGCTCTGGACCTGTCTACTCTAAACACCTTTCTGGACATTCCAAAATTCAAGATGCTGACTCTTCACCAGTTATTTCCTATGCTAGGCAAGGATGCCTGGTTGGCAACTCTAGATTTAAAAGAGGCTTACCTGCATATCGCAATCAGAGAATCTTGCAAAAGATACCTACGCTTCAAAGCAGGCTACTTGCATTATCAGTTCTCTGCACTGCCCTTTGGTTTGCCTACTGCACTCAGTGTATTCACAAAGTGCCTGGCTCCAGTAATTGCATTTTGCAGGAAAAGAAATATTCAGATATATCCATACCTGGACAATTGTCTAATTCAGGCAGAAAATCAGGCCATTCTTCTAAAACATCTGGCGTTTGTTAAAGGGGTTCTAACTTGTCCAGTGTACACCATAAACAAAAAGAAATCACAACTGGTACCCTCTCAAAAAATTACATTCCTGGGTGCAAGCTGGAATACAACTGCCCAGATGGCTTTCCTTACACCAGAAACGCAAATTCATTTGGTGACTTACTTCAAACAGGTGGCCACAAAAACCCTGCTAACTGCAAGACAAATACTGCAAGACTTGGGGTCCATGGCCTCCTGCATTCTTCTAATTTCTTATGCAACACTGCATATGTGGACGCTTCAGTGGTACTTAAAAAGTTTATGGAGTCAGCATTGTCACAGCCTGGAAACAATGATTCCTATCATACCTTGCCTGCGCCTAAAGTTCTTATGGTGGGCAGAGGCCTGCCACCAAAACAAGGGACTGCCATTCACACCACCCCCTGCTGCCCAAACCCTAACTACAGACACATCAGACTATGCATTGGGGGGCTCATCTGGCAGGGAAGTGCATTCAGGGCAAATGGAGCCCAAATCAAATGCACCTTCATATCAATCAAAAAGAAATGCTAGCTGTACAGAATGCTCTGACAGCCTTCAAGGACTATCTTCATCCAGGACAACTAATGGTAAAGATGGACAACACCACAGTTATGTGGTACATAAACAAGCGGGGGGGGGTACACATTCCTACCCCCTCTGCAGACTAGCCATGGCATTGTGGAACACAGCCTTGAGCTACCAAGTACAACTGCAAGCTCAATTCCTGCCAGGAAAGCTGAATATTCTGGCAGATGAACTAAGCAGAAATCTCATGGACCCACATGAATGGAAACTGGAACCACAGATTTTCAGCATGTTGACATGCAAATGAGGGAGCCCAGACATAGATCTTTTTGCCTCACCCCAGAACTACCAGTTGGACAAATTTTGCACAAGAACCCTGCACAAAAAAGCCTGGAAAGTGGATGATCTGTCCTTTAGCTGGAAAAGCCTATCAGTCTATGCCTTTCCCCTTCTGCCTCTGCTCTCCAAAGTTCTACTAAAAGTCAAACAGGACAAACCAAAAATGATTTTGATTGCTCCAGACTGGCCTCACCAACACTGGTACCCACTTCTGTGCAGTGTGTCACAAATTTCTCCATGGCACCTGCCTCAGACACCTTCTTTGCTGTTTCAGCAGGAAAACCAAATTCTGCACCCTCAGCTCCAAACATTGAATCTTGCAGCTTGGCTAATCATTTAAATTCCCCCTTAGCATCCCTCAGCAAACCTGTGATGGATGTCATTTTGAGGCGAGAAGACTTAGTACTAGAAAATCTTATGCTGACACATGGAAAAGATTCTGTGCCTGGAATCAATCTCAAGGGATGAGCAAAGCAGCGCCCAATTTACCTCTGATTTTGCAATACTTAACTGAGATGCTTCACAAGGGCCTGTCTTTTTCTTCCATAAAAATCCATGCCTCAGCCATTTCAGCTCATTACAACACAGAGCCTCCCCTCTTCTCGCATCCTCTACTAAAGCAGTATCTCAGAGGGGCCAAAAACTTGAGACCACCCAGGAGAGCTCCAACCCCTGCCAGGAACCTTAACTTTGTATTGGAGAAACTCACTCTACCTCCTTTTGAGCCAGCTGCTACTGCAGATTTAAAATTTCTTTCCTGGAAAACAGCCTTCCTTTTAGCAATCACTTCAGCTAGAAGGATATCTGAATTACAGGCCCTTATGGCAGTGGAGCCTTTCATCATCTTTCATGAGGACAGGGTGTCACTCAGGACCAATCCATCCTTCATGTCCAAGGTGGTATCCAGTGTGGCTCTTAATCAGTCCATTCATTTGCCAACTTTCTTTCCCAAACCACAGAACAAGGGGGAGTGGATTCTGCATTCATTGGATGTACACAGACAACTTAGATTCTACTTGGACAGGACTAAATCTGGAAGAAAATCTGAACAACTGCTGGTAGCATTTGCTGCAGGGGCAGAAGGGAAGGTTATTTCAAAACAAACCATTTCTAAATGGATAAGCCATTGTATTAATTTCTGCTATAAGCTTCATGGAAAACCTATCCCCCAGGGGATCAGATCTCATTCCACCAGGGCTGCATCTACTTCTACAGCCTTTCTCAGAGGTGTTCCTACCAGGGATATTCTAGAAGCTGCTACCTGGAGTTCAGTTCATACTTTCACCAAACATTATCACTTACCAATTTTCTCTAAATCCAGAGCTGGTTTTGCCACTGCTGTTTTGCAGGGCCTTATAGCTGGTCCTAATGCTGTATAAAGCCATCCTCCCAACCATAGCTTTGGGAATCTACCCAAATGTAATGACTGCAACAGTGAAACATGAAGAACATAGTACAGTTGTGTACACTTACCATAAATGGAGATGTTTGAGTGTATTCACTGTTGCAGTCCTGGTTACCCTCCCTCCAGCCCCCTGTTTTTCTCTTACTATACCTCTACTTTCTTTTACTATGCTTAAAAGCCTTTTTGGTGTATTTGCTTTTGTTTGGAGGTATATTTTTGTGTTTTTAATTACTTATATATATTTTGCTCCTCATTTGGGGGGCATGTGACATCTGGGGCAAAAAAAAAAAAACTGATGTAATGGCATTGGCTGCATGTTTTATACCCCTGACGACCTGACGTCATGGAAGAAAGGACAGCAACTGACCCAGGACCCAAGACTTTGTTAATCAGGCTGACTGAGGGCAACCTGCCAGCAGATTACCCAAATGTAATGACTGCGACAGTGAATACACTCGAACATTTACATTTATGGTAAGTGTACACAACTGTACTTTCTCTTCACTTCTAGTGGTCAACAGAATTTGTGGAGTTGGTAAGACTTTGCAGAACTTTGCTAATAACATAAGCATAGCCAGTCAAAGACATTAAATATTAAACATGGGTACCTAAAGTATGTGTATCATGCACATTGTATGTCTCAAACTCAGGATCAGAAATTTAATTCAGGCCTTTAAAAAATCTTAGCAGAGAGTCAGAAAGAGGGCCACTTATTTTTCACAATAGAAGGCCTTCCTATACTAGTCCCTATAAAATTAGTAATAAGGAATCTCTGCAAGGGCTTAGTTTATTTATATCGTAAGGTGTGTACTCATAAAAGGGTGTGACATTATAAAGAAAATAAGTAAATACAGGATAAGCAAAGCTAAATTATAGGGCCATAATCATAGCACTATATGTAAATCATAGTAGTAAAGAAGTATGATTTATGTTATGCTAAAGGGAAATCATTGCAACTGTATCAGCTTCAGTGCTTTACATTAATATGCACAGTATAATCAGACAGCAGTTACATGACATATTTTATAAGCTTTTAATTAGAGAATGGAGTTATAAAATATCACCACCTGCACTAATGACATCTAATTCCATACACATTTTAATAAACTAAATGCCTGTAGCCTTTCTGACTTAATACCCAATTAGGTCTGATCCCAGCAGCTAAGATGTAGGCCTGACCTGTACCTAAATACATTTCAAAGGAACTTAAAGCATTGCAATGAAAGTTACTGTTGTCACTCTTTCTGATGTTCTTCACTTGTTCTTAACTTTACTTATTTCACTGAAAAGATAGTATAGCCTATTGGCAATGGTGATAAGCGCATGAGTTTGAATCTTTCAGCTCATACTTGCATATTACATAATCATCAAGAAGTCATTTAACTTTTTTTGTGCTCCCATGTCTTATTTATAAAAGGAATTAATGTTAGTTACCAAAATGCACAGGATCCCTAGACGTTGATAAGGATTTAGGCCACATCTTGAAAAATGCTTTTAAATATCAATCGTGACTAAATTGAGACGTGTAATGGTAATGCCGAGCATCCCTTGATATGCCTTAGAAAGAACAGGCAGCTATCTCAGAAAGATATCTAGTTAAACTGACACTGTGTACTTCATTACGTCTTGCTTATACTACCTCTCGCTCTCTTATGACAAAAAAGCAGGAACATATTTTTATAACCCTACTTTACTAGCTTATACAGCAATGCAGCAAGTCAGAGATTTTACTGGAAACTAAATATTTTAAAGATACCAGTTTGCTAACATTTCCTAGCACTTAAAACAAGTCAATATAATTACAAAAGTGCTTGATGTTCTAACTCCCTATTTAAAATCGTGCACTGATCATTTTAATATGATTCACTAGCTTAAAATAGTCTCTTGCGCTCCTGATAGTAGCAGGTTATAGTTATGTAATTTAAGTCTGCACTCATTCCTGTTCCAGTGCAAACATAAAACAGAATGCATGTAGAAAATAGATAGCTTTCTTCTTAGGTTTATATCAGCTGCTTTCATTCATATAAACACTGCAAACAGTAAAGTTTTGCAGAACTTTCTGATTAAGTCTGTGAAAGGGAGCATCAGATGAGATGTATTTTTGATGACCATGACAGAGTTAATTTCACATGCTTCTCAGTAGAGTATTTTATTGCAGGGAAAATTTGTAGAAACAGCCACATAAAAATCCTGAAACCTACCAGTGTTTTTGGCATGCTCAGGGGGACCTTTCCTGTCCTTACAGCAACATAAGCCCATCTCTGGATACTGTCTGTTAAATGCAAATATGACGTGTCATCATTTCAACTGCATACTTTGTGCCCTTGAAGAAACATCCACGTGCATCTCTGGTGCCAAGCAGCTCTTTGCCAATCAGAACAGTGGGAGACTTGTCCAGCATGACTGCAGGCTCCCTAGGAAGCAGACATTGTCCCTTTTATTTTCCATAGAGATACAGACTTTCTTCCGGCTTGGCTCTCTGCAGTGCTCAGATCTCCTGTCCTGGATAGCTGTCATCAACCACTGCCCCCACCACAGCATATTCCCACCCCATGACACAGGCATTCTTGGCCTTCAAGATGTGCTGCTCAGCCTTTCTCTAACAGCTAATGCAAACATCCCAAACACAAACAGACCACACTAATCAACTCAGCAAGCAAAATACTAGCTCCCAAGGTATCCTAGTGGTAAACTTTTTTTCTTTCTCTAGATGGCTCAGCCCAGATCTCTGCATGCGTCTGACTTTCCGTTCTATTAAACTTTAGCTGCTTATTAGTGATACTGTCTCATTCTTTGAAGCACTGAAAAACCACAAGGGGATGAGACAGAGAGCATATGTGGGGGGGGGGGGTTCTACAGAAGATGCCTGTGTTAATAGCTGGAGGGCACTGAGGAGACAAGCTTTACATTTGTAAGCCATTAATATACAAGACCAATTTCTGCAGAAGTGAAGAGATGCAACAATGAATTTCCTCTCAACCTACCCAAAAACAGAAAGCTTTGCAACTGCAGTAACAAAGATGATAAAGAGAGTTAAAATCTTTTAATGTGCATAAAGATGAAGTTTTACAGACTTGGTGGTCTGTTGAAACATATTTGTTCATTTTTTTAGAGAACTGGACTACAATTTCTCTTGTATTAGCTATTGAGGTAATATACAAGACTGCAGAATTTAAATGGGAAAGTTATACTGCATAACTTGCACACTGACATAGGAAATACAGTTTATAATCACTGACTGATAATTTATGTAGCCTTTATGATGTATGAAGGCAGAGGTCCAATTTCCTTCATGCTTCTGGGACAAACGTTTAACAGCTTCCGACTTACTGATTGAGTATACACAACTTCTGCTAACATGGAAGTGCTATGTCGCAGATCTCTGCTAGCTTGGTGTGCATTTGAGTTCCTTTCCTTAAATCAAGATAGATTTTAGAGAGACAATTAATCTTCTGATAAGAACAAAGAACTAAGGTATAAGGTATTATCTTCCTTTAGGACTACAAGACACTATAGAATAATAATTAGTACGTTGTTTCTTCATTCCTCATTCCTTCCTTTGTTTGTTGTTTATTTTTTTTGTAGGTTTGACTAGCCCCCTCCCCCAGATACTAGATGAAAATGTTATCAGTTTGAAGAACTTGCATTTCTAAGTGTCTTTTTATCTCAAAGTGTCTTATTATTACCATGGGGTCACTCCATACCCACCTCCATGCAAAACGCTTTGACCCCAAGATCCAGCACTTAAAACACTCTTTCAGTAGGTACTTGAGACCTCTTTGCTCATTTTTAAGTTGCTCAGCTATGTTTCCCAGTGCATTTTCTATCCATGCTTGCTTGCTTACTAGTCTTTCTTACAATGTGTACAGGCTTGTTATGAATAAACAGTGGTCATTGATTTCAGCATTTTGAGGAAAGAGCAAGATAATATACATGGTTACAATTTGAAAAAACAAATTGCTGTTAAAAAAATTCTCTTATGAGCGAACGTTCTTTCAAAGCCTTTTGTATAGGATCGCATTGCTGCAGGGTAAGGCAATTTGCCCTTACCCCACAACTTGTGTGTTAGTATATATATATATATATATATATATATATATATATATATATATATGGGTCCCCTACTATTTACCGAAACGCCGATTCGCCGACAAAGAAATCACCGACACCAAACGACCGACAACAAAAAGTACCGACAACGCAAAACACCGAACACCATAACACCGAACACCATAACACCGAACACCATAACACCGACACACTACATGTAAACAACACAGTACACTACAGGACATATCCACTAGCCCTAACCCAAACCCTAACCCTAAGGTCCGACACTACCGCACACTCTCCCTACCTGCACCCTAACCCTAACTCACTTACTCACCCCTAACCCCAAGCTCCGACACTACGCACACTCTCCCTACCTGCACCCTAACCCTAACTCACTTACCCACCCCTAACCCCAAGCTCCGACACTACCGCACACTCTCCCTACCTGCACCCTAACCCTAACTCACTTACCCACCCCTAACCCCAAGCTCCGACACTACCGCACACTCTCCCTACCTGCACCCTAACCCTAACTCACTTACTCACCCCTAACCCCAAGCTCCGACACTACCGCACACTCACCTATCACACACCCTAACCCTACATCCCTCAGTATTGCACACTTACCTGTCCGCTCCCTACTCCTAAATCCCTCACTATCGCATACTTACCAGGTCGCGCTTACACATTCCCCTTGTCGGTCTTCCGGCTGTCGGGATTCCAGCGTGTCGGTCAACTGCGTTGTCGGTCCTTTCGCTTTCCTCTTCCGCGTGTCGGCGAATCGGCGTTTCGGTAAATAGTAGGGGACCCATATATATATATATTTTTTTTTTTTATCTGGGGTGAGAGGGGGACTTGCTACCTGCAAAAGAATTGATTTTAGGTTTTCATATTGTCAATCATTTTATTTATTTATTTAATTTATTTTACATTTGTTGACCAGGATAGTCCGACTGGATACATGTCCATTTTCAGCGGAGGCCCGGAGAGAAAAGCTCCAGGGAAACATAAACAAGACTCATATACTCGAATAATGTTACACACAGTTACAGTCACTTTTCAAACAAACAAGATATACAATCTCTCATAATTACGCAAGTATATAGATTAACAGTTATGACACAGGCTGAGTATTACACTCAGTAATAGTTAAAGAGCTAGTCAGGATTGGAACAAGGACAAAGCTAGTGTGTCTTAAAATATAGTTTGGGACTTTTTTTAATTGAGTTAGAGAGGATTCTAGTGTAAGATCTGCAGGAAGGGAGTTCCAGATTTTGCCAACAGAGAGTCACCAGTTGAGTTGAGGGTTTTAACCAGCAGTCTATTGGAAGAATTAAGTGGTCTGAGGTTACAATAGGTGCTGATAATATTTTTAAGTGCAGGTATATTTTCTGTTTCATAGATGAGTATTAGGCTAACTGCCCTTGTGAACCATTTTAAGCCTAGCCAGTTACCTTTTGTGAGACTCAAACCCTGCACCTTGTGTTTATAAGGCAAACACCTTAACCATTAGGCCACCCTCTCAACCCCTTTTGATTGAGTCCTTTATAGGCAACTATGAGTTGATTATACTGTAGGAGATTAGGCAATTCTAGCCAGCTTAGAAGATTTAGGTTATGGCAGTGGTGTGTCCTATATGCTGTGCCAGTTGCAAATATAGCAATATGATTTATAACAATAGCAATAGCAGTTTTGGCAAGTGGAATAAGGAACGGTTTAATCCTATATAGTGAGCCAAGTTTTTTATTAATGGTTTTAATAGTGTGATTGATATGCATATCAAATTTAAGGTTATTGTCTATTATTACACCTAAGAGTTTAGTATGAGCATCTGGGGAAATAATAGTGCCATTGCTGGATTTTATGGTGAGGAATAGTGAGGAGGACCTAGGAGTGGGGGGAAAAGTAGCAGTTTTGTTTTATTAGGGTTTAGGATCAGGCACTGATTGGAGAGCCACATTTCTACTGTGTTGAAAGTATTCTGGGTTAAAGTCATCAGATTAGTTGGTGAGTTAGCTGAACAAATCAAAGTGGAGTCATCCACATATTGAATACAGGTTGCATTTGGGATGACAGTGTGGAGGTCATTAATAAAGAAAGAGAAAAGAAGGGGTCCTAGTACAGAGCCCTGGGACTGCCTAGGGTGATGGGTAGAAGGTCAACAGACTCACTGTAAAATGATTGCTGTTTGTAGGATTGTTCTTGTGAGTGTTTGATATTTCATAAGACACACACACACACACACACACACACACACACACACACACACACACACACACACACACATATATATATATATAGATATATATATATATATATATACACACACACACACACACACACACATATATATATATATATATATATATATATATATATATATATATATATATATATATATATATAAAGAGAGCAGGAGAGAGAAACATATAAGTGTATATGTGTGTGTGTGCATTTTAACTGTTTCTTTAAGCTGGAGCAACCCTGGCATGATGGGGGGGGGGGCAAAGCTCTGCACATGAGCAGCAAATACTTTTGTATAATTTTCTTCATTTGACATTGACATAACACTGGTTTGCCAACAGTTCCATATGTTTGTGCATTAATTTTGCTCAATGAACTAATTTCATGCAAGTGTGTTTTTTTTGTTTTCAGCAGATCGGTTTTAAGGAATAGTATTGTGGCCTCTATAACATATTAAATGCATACTAGGGAAATGAGGAAACATTGATTGAAGTAAACACAAACAACTCATCTCTGTCCTCAGTAACCTATCCTTCTCTCAATCAGTCACCAACTGGTTTCAGAGTTACCTGTCTGGCCACGAACAATCCGTTGTATGGCAGAATGACATATCTCACCAACTACCTGTCTCCATAGGGGTTCCCCAAGGATCCATCCTTGGACCCCTACTCTTCTCTGTTTTCACCAATAATCTAGCATCTGCCACCAAACATGGCACACTCATACAATACGCAGATGACTCAACCATCATCTGCTCAGCTCAATCCCTACCCAAACTGCAAAAAGTCACACAGGAAGCCTTTTCCTCTGTTGAAACTTGGTTATCTGATGCTCAATTAATACTCAACCCAAACAAAACTAAACTACTCATCTTCCAACCCACCAAACATACTCAAAATAACTCTCACTTTAACATCACAGCAAAAGACAACACCACTATATACCCAACTGAACACACCAAATTGCTAGAAGTGGAAATAGACAATAAACTAAAATTTGACATTCACATATCCATGACCATAAAAAAGTCCACAAAAAACTAGGAGCGTTATACAGAAATAAGCAACTTCTCACCATAGCAGCAAAGATTTCAATAGCAAATTCCCACCTTATCTCCACCCTACTTTATGCCTCTCCAATATATACCAACCTAAGGCAATGCGATCTAAACAAGCTAGAGACCTGCTACAACAAAATCGCCAAATTCGCCACAGGGGCATCTTACCGTAGTCACCACTGTCTCTCACTTGCTGAACTGGGCTGGCTTGAACTCCCTCACCTCCTTCAATGGTATCAACTATCACTCACCCACAAACTAGTAAACCATCCACTAAATGTCCCATCCCTCCAGAATCTACTCCAACTCTATCGCACCACCAGACCACTAAGATCCAGCAATAAAAATCACTTGCAGATCACGAAAGCCAATAACTCTGCTGGTGAAGCACTATTCTCTTGCGCCATATCCAAATTATGTAACTCCCTCCCACCCACAATTATCTCCATACCACCATGCACCCACTTCAAAACTTTACTAAAAGCGCACCTAAAAACATGCTGGCTATGCCCTTGCAACTCCCACTATAATATCACCCACCCCATCCAACCACTACCTTTCTTTCCACCCCACTAACTACCTTGATTATAGCAAGCTCAGATGCTCATAAGCCTAGTACTTATTACACAGCAGAAACTTCTTATTGTAACATTTGTTAATGTCTGTTATGTACTTCGCAGATAAAGATTCTAGTTGTCTACTGATGTACTATGTTCTTCATCTGTAAATATGTTTGTAATTAATTGCTATGTTAAATTGCTAATCGCTATGTAATCCAATGTAGCTACTGTCTGTTTATTTTAACTGTGGAACTTTTCTCCCCAGGCCTCCGCTGAAAATGGACCTACGTCCAGTCGGACACTCCCGGTCAACAAATGTAAATAAATAAATAAAACTTCCATCAGTGTATCTGCATCTTCACCAAGTACTATAACCCAAGTTATTAGCTGCTGTGTATATTATATATCTTTATCTCTCTGTCTCTCTCTCTCTCTCTATATATATATATAGATAAACAACATTTTTTGCACATATGTGGGATATGAAGTCTGAAACTCAAATGTATATCATTTAATGACTTCAATCACTGATGATTTGTCAGAAAAAAATATTATGAGGAACAGACCAAAAATATGAAGCAAAAATCTGGACATTATGTGAAAATATGGACAGTTGAGAGATATGGATGCAGGTAGTCATAAAAAAAATCCCTAGCACAGAATAACAAGAACTATATGACTCTAACTTATGTCAAAAAATGCTTGTGTACCACTACAAGAAATGAGTAGAACATATATAATATATTAGAGAATATCAATAGTGCGTGGGGTACAGCATTAAATGGTGAATAAAGGCTCTTGTTTATCATTCTCAATACTTGAATTTACTAAATGATAGACATTACAGGAGCAAGGAGCCTGAGAGATAGCTGCAGTACTAGTCACATGAGGGACAATAGAAGATATTAACAGTCAGCATAGGCGAGGTGGAGTACATGGTAGTACACAAAATTCAAATAGCAGCGCAGCACGAAGGGAGGTAGAGAGCAAGATTAGGTACATAAAACCAATTAGGTCAAGGAACTGAGTGATTCATAATGTAAGTGGACTTATTTAGGTATTATATAACTGTAATAACTAGCATTATGTACAAATATTGGATTAGGGTTTAAAACAATAGCTGCAGAGAGCTTCCACAGAATCTTTTCAGTAATTTATAGTCTAAGATGTACACTTATGTTTTTATAATGAGGGTATTAGCCTTAGTTGGGGCTAAATGATTTGTGAGCAGGCACCTGCATTGATATTGAAGACAAATAATGGTGGAATTGGAAATGGACCAGGTTAGAGTCATCATATCTAAATGAGTCAACAGAAGGAAAGCTGTGGTGAGGACAACAGAATGGAGGGGTACGTAGCTCAAGGGGTAGGACCTAACAATGTCAAACCCCTAATTCTGTGCATCACCTTGGTTGGAGCACATTAAGAACATGCTACTCAGTTCTGAAGACTATTTAAAGATAAAATATATTAAGCTTCTGGAGAAAGCACAAGTAAACACTATAAAATGATAGCTGGGAATGAGTTATATGAAGAGGGTCTAGAGAAGCTAGCAATGTTTAATTTCTACACAAAAGTACAGCTAAAGTTAGATAGTGAGGTTGATGGGTGAGAAGGCTAGAATTTAGGAGGCAGGACTAAGATGGTGTGCATCATTTATATTGGTTAATAACTGGGACTATATTTAAAATGGACAAAAGGAAATACAATTTCATGCAGATAGTGCTGGAAAAATTAAACAAGCTATTGGAGATAACAGAACGCTGGGCAACAGACATATTTGAATTAGCATGAAACAGACCATGGCATATATGGAATAAAAGTAGAAATTAAATTAATAAACTACAAGAAATTAATTCAGACATAACAAACAGTTTACATATTAATGACAGAGATTATATTCATATTAAAACAATGCACTGATATAATAGCTAATAATACTTGGAGAATTTTTCCATCTTTACCAGAATAATGCAATCTAAACACAGCATTTTTGTTAACTAAACTTGCTTGATCTGGTGATAATGGGCTATCCTACAAACCAGTAACTAACAAAAAGACAAAAAACTCACAATGGGATACTAACCTTTGATCGAGAAAGCAGTGTGTTGAAAAATATAAAATCCAGTACAATCAGATGTCACTGGATTTTTCTTTGAAGGATCGCAGTACAGCAGAGATCAGAGAAATTGCCCCTTTCTCACTCTGTTGTTCTCCCAGAGTTGGTATATATAATTGGCAGGGGATGTGGGGATCTGGGGGCAATTCCCCCCTGCAATAAAAATATGATTTGTGATTTTTTTTATGTTTATTCCATGACTTGTGGTTCAAGCATTTAGGCTAGTTCATTTGAGGTTTGCTGTTATTGCAATTCAAGTAACTGATATATATACAGCTAGAGTGGCAAGAATTAATAATGAGGAAACAAATTTGTCAAAATATGAATTTACTTGACTCAGAAGCTGTTGATGAGTTTTAGATTTGTGTATCAGATTATAAAAGCAATACTTTTCTTCTTTCCAGTTGTACAAAAAAGGGATAATTTTACTTTTTCCATTTTTCTAGGAACATGCAGAACTTGGGTCTATGGTTAATCATCAAAGACAAGATACATCAAATGGCTTTTAAGTAAATACTAACAGTCAAATGTGCTTTTTATTGTGTAGGCTCATAGTCATAAATCCATTCATCAAATACTCATAGTTGGCCATCTACAAGGAAGTAGCATAACAGGAAGATTAGATTAAAACTGGACATTTGTTATATGGAGAGATGTGCCTCCTACAGCCCCTTTAAATTTATATACCAATTCTGAGACCACACAATTGTGGGGAAGGGGCAGGTTTGCTATCCTGTACATGATGGCCAACTATAAGTATTCGATGTATGGATTTATGACGATCAGCCTATACAACAAAAAGCACGTTCAATGGTTAGTATTTGCTTAAAAGCCATTCAATGGATATTGTCTTTGAAGATTAACTAAAGACCCACATAACTCACTTCATGTTTTCATTCTCTCATTACCTGCTCTTCCCTGCTGACTGTATAAATGGAATAAATCACCTACAGTCAGGAGGTAGTGTTAACTGTTTGAGATCCTCAGTGTAACACAAATAAACATTTCTTTTGTAAATGAGTAGCTGTTGAGTAAAGTACCACAATGTCAATGACATCTGTTAGATAACAGGAGGAGGCCGTCAGCCACTGGAAGAGTGAGTGAATAAACAGTCAATAAGCCCAGTCCCATTAAGTGAAGAATAAGAATTTGTTTTTTACAAGACTGATCGAGGATGAAGGTCTGGGTTTAATGCAACTCACAGCAACATGTCAATGTGCTGAGGGTGACAGGAAGCATTGTGGCTCAGGGACATCCACACAGAAGCATGCACATGTCACAGTGCATCTGCATGCATGTTTCCTGGGTGTAGTGTCGCCTACATAAATTTTCAAGTCTCTGATTTTCAGTGGCACAGATGATAGTCCTAGTAATTGCCAAACAGACAGAGAAAAAGAATGGTTAAATGCCTGTTAGGAGTCTTGGGACCAGAAGATATGGGACCAATAGATAAGTAAAGGAACATTTTATTCAGGGATTAAAGAAGTGTTGGAATGGAACTATATATGCCCTGCACCCTAAATTGCAGTAGCAAATTATAGTTTTTTATATGAAACAGAATGCATTCTTTCATTGTTAATTAGTCAGACCAATTGTGGTGTATGAACACGGGGTGCTTTAAGGCTCTAATTTCATTCCATATTTCTTCAGCCTATATATCCACGATAAACCTGTTCCATCAGACATATTTATCTGTATACATATCATTTGCAATTGGGTTAGGTTATATTCATGAGAAATTCTGCAAAAATGTTTGACAATCTAGTGGTGTGGTCTCATAAAAGCAATAAGATAACAGCAAAAAAATACATTCATCAAGTCTAAATAGAAGTATTTTTATTCAGCAGAGTTTCAGAAAAATGAAGCAGTAAATGTCTTTTTTTAAGGATTTAGAAGTATAGAAGGACTCCACTTTAGATTTTGATTGAAGCACATTGTAAAAGCAGATACAGAGGGAAATAAACAAGTAAGTGAAATTCAGATATATTAGGGAGATGTATATATATATATATATATATATATATATATATATATATATATATATATATATGAGTCGGTCCATGTAGGACATAGTGTTCAGGCCTTGTATCCTTTTAGTAAGGTGTCTGCTGTTTTTAATTTCTCTAAGTCTTTTGGGTTTCTAATACCATGACAGGAATGGACCCCATTCCTAAGTCAAAGTACGATTAAAGACCATGAAGTTAGTATTGTTTCACTCTTTGAGTATCTCTGTGGGTATTCCAGTTGTTGCACATGTATCTGTACAGATACATGCCAAAGAGGGCATTATATTAAATGACTGGCCTAATGAGGGCTGAGTAAAGGAGGACAATGACATCCCTAGAGCTAGACACAATCCCTTTGTTTATAAGCTGTGCAGTATAGAAGGACTTTCTTACAACAAGAGACATGTCGGTCAACATTTAGGTCACTATCCACATAAGTTTCTAAATCTCCCAACATCTGGATCAACTCTTAGGGGCGTATTATCAATGTGGTAGTTGCCTGGGGTAGATGACTTCCCAAAGAATACAGTAATGCATTTTTGGCATTTAGTTTCACTCCATGATTTTGGAATCAGTTATTTATTCAAGACAAACCTTTCTGCAGGATGGCCAAATCATGTGTGTATTCAGTGACTTCTGCTAACTTGCAGAAAGAGACCTTTGTTATTGGCTTTTACTTCAGAAAAGTAGATACAAAGCAAGAGAGGCCTAGGTACAGAACCCTGGGGAACATTACTGGTGAGTGGTATCTATGTAGAGGCAACTTCCTCTTTTTTGATTATCTGCATCCTATCTGTGACCCAGTTGGCAATCCAGCAGGTGACATAGTGGCTTATTCCCCATTTATTTAGCTCTTTGAATATGCATGAGTGGTGAATTGTGACAATAGCTTTGGCTAGGTTAAGGCATATGGTGTATACCATTTTGGCTTTATCCATCGCTTTGATGACCTTTTCAAAAACACTCCATCAGGTTGATTAAGTATGATCTGCCCTTGACAAATCCAAACTGACCCAGGTTTAGTGTTTGAAGGTTCTGTATGTCCAGATTGGCTAAATCATGTTTCAAGATATTTAAGATGTATCCACAGATATCAATACAATATTTTTAGCTTTTGATAACACTTTTTCTTTAAAACAATTTTATTGATTTGAAAGAGATAAGTATAAACAATTACATATTCTTTTAACATAAAAATATTTACAATTCAAAAGATGCTCACATAGGCATTCACATAACAATGTTTAACAAATAAAATTAAATTACTAAAACTATTTGCAATGACATCCTTTGAATATCATTATGTTGACTAGTATTTGATTTTTCTATATATATGGAGAGATTGAAATTTAATATATATGTTATCGTTGTCAATCTCTTTTCAACAAATTAAGTAAATTAACCCATAAATGATAGTTATAAGTTTTTCTAGATGTTCTAGATGTCATAGTTGCAATCTGTAATTGACAAACTTCCATTAGAATTTTCTTAAAATCATTATAGGAAGGAGAGGATTCAGATATCCAGTTCCTTGTTATAGTTTTCCTGGCTACTGCCAGTATTGAATGTTTAACTTTTTTTTTACACAACCAGGAATGGGTGTATTAAAGAGTATTAATGATTTGGTCAAAACAAAATTATCTGTGAATATTGCTTGCAGGAATTCATTAATGTTTTTTCCAAAATACACTTAAAGCAGGGCAGTCATAAAACATATGGGTCCATCAATGTTTATATTAGACTTACATCTGTTATATATATTTTATTTACCATTAATTTTGTTCATTAGTTGAGGAGTGTAGAAGGATCTATATAAAAATCTCCAAGAATATATTTTCCATTTAAGTGAAAGTGTTGTTTTCCCTGCAGATTATAATATATTTGTTTTATCTAGATCCCTTGGAAGTGTGTTATTTGTTATATAAAAATAGTTCCAAAATTATGCATTCTGCACAGTCATGCCCAGTAAATGCACAGGCCCTTTACACACACATGATGTCATCCATTGGTACAGCCTATGCCTGTGGCATATCACCCTGTGCATATGATGAAGTCTCTGCCACAGAACCGTGAGCTACACCATCGGTGCTGCGGTTATGCAAACATATTCTGATGCACAGGGTGGACAACATAGTGAGAGGTGTATGTGATACCTGTGTCTGCATAGTATGTGATGTGTATGTTGTGGTGGCTGTGTATGGCGGGTGACAGGTGCGTATGTGATGTGGTTTGTGCACTGACATCATGCAGCAGATATACCATGTAGTGCAGGTGCAGCATTCATTGTTCTGTGTACACAGTATGCGTGTTGGTTACATGTGTAGCACCATATTGGTTCAGTTAACCCATATGCCACTTATGGTGTACTTGCATGTGCCCACTGGAAGCACTGTTATCAGTTCCCCCCGTGTAGTCGTGGGGTTCCCACAGGCACATCTGGCAATAGCAGCATAGCACAGGTACCCGCAACCGGCATGGACCCCTACATGGGTACATAGGCGCACATGTACATACCAGGCTATGTGCCCTCGGCATGTGTAAAACCTAGCAAGACTGTGTGTGGCTGCTAACACCCCTTAGGATGAGGTACCACATCCATCAGTCTCCTGTCCCCTGTCCAGCACTGACACAGAGATGATGCCTGGTGCATACTTATGATCACACATCCACCGTCATGATTACTCCTGCACAAAGGCAGTCAGGGCCTCTGCTTCACATGGGCTGGCAATCCTCTCCGTGTTGTAGGGGTCTCTGGGCGTTGACCCTGTTCCCCAGCACGTCCTAGTCATCTTTGTGGTGAGGTGTCTGTAAGTTGCTTCTGTGGCCGTGTTTGCGGGCCTAGGAGGTGGAACTTGTCCATGTCACCCAGGTTGGACATGGCTGTGTATGTCAGGCACAGATCACCACAGAGCAGGCGTGCTGGGAAGGTATACAGCGGAGTCCCTTGGTCGGGCAGTGTGTGACACATGTCCCAGCACCTTTATCCCGCCTCGTGGAATGTTTGTGGTCCTTCCGAGTGCTGCAGGTGTCAGGTTAGGTACAGCCCACATGTGCCATTATACGCAATCATTGCTGTGGTGTGTGATGTGTACAGGGGTACAATGAACACCCGTGATGTGGATGTGATTCCTTCCAGACCAGGTGGCCACAGTGGAATGTCTTCCCACCCACATTGGCATTGTGTGTGTTGACAGAGGTTACTGACAGGTGTGGTACCCATTTCCATGAACCGTCCACCATGTTGAATGGATTACCACCTACATGTTACGTTGGGGCAAACATGTCCTTCACACTGGGTAGGTCTGCACCTTCTCTGGCATGTAGCAACAGGCCATGGCTCTCGCACCAGTTATCCATGTGTATGTCGCCCTAGGTGGATGTCCGTGTCAGATGGGGTGTTGGGTATGGTGGCGGTGTGCAGTGATCTGCATACCTTGTCTGCCACAATGCCCCTATGTTGGCATGCACATTGTAAGGTCGAATGCCGAATGGCAGGGGCCCAGGGCGGAGCCCTGTGGGCCTCCACTCGAGACCAGCTTTTAGTCTGACACGGCACCAGGAACACAAACCCTGTGTGGTGTGACCTCCAACCATTCTGAGAACCATCGTGTGACTTATGTCCCCACATGTGCGCTGGTGAGCCTTTCCATGAGACCCACGTGGAGTGCGTTCTGAAGCTCCCACCAGGTCATGGTAGTGTGTGCAAACCGACCTACCCCATCAATGGCCTTGGTGACTGCTCCAGACAGGGCGAGCAGGTTTGGGAGGCAGCATCTGCCCTTGACTAAGTTGTTGTGGGTATGTTCGGTATTGGCTGTACACCACTGTTTGTATTCATGGGCACCTGTATGGCCCTCCCGCAGCTTTGCAGACAAGGCTTGTCAAGCTGATAGAGGCGGTAATGTCTGCAGTCCATAACAGCACTACCCTGGCATAGTGGGACCACAGATGCCATATGCCATCCAGCGGGGACCTAGCCCGTAGTAAGGCTAACATGAGACAGTGGCCTTATGTGTGGGGTGAGGGCCTCAATGAGGTTGGGTAGCACACAGCCAGGGACACCATCAGGGCCCATTGGTGCTGTGTTAACCATCTAACAGATATCAGATTACTCCAGGGCATATGAGATGTTTTGAGGCTAGACTCTGGTGGGATGGATATGTCCCCTCTTGGGGTGGGGGGTGGATGTATGCATGGAACATGTCCGCTGGTTTGTTGACAATGTCTGTGGGTGCAGTGACCGTTGTACCATTCTGGATCATTTCTGGCCATGTCTGTGCTCCCACCCATGTCCCTACCACAGTTGAGGAAGGCCCTATGGTTGTCTCATGTGCCCTCTGCAGTACCACTCCCACAAGCGGCCTTGGATGATTGTATGTGTGGCCGTATGTTGGCGCTGGTATGAATGGGTGATGGCTTCCCTGGTACTGATATTGCTCCGTCATGTATTAGCTCCAACTGTTGATGTACAGTTTGTCAGTGGCTGTGGTCCACCAGACCATGTGCCTACCTTTGGTGGACAAGGTCCTGATGTTATCATGATCGCTTGGTGCAGACATCCCTGTGTGTGCTCAGAGAAGGCATTCGTAAGGGAGTTGGCAGTGCGGCCTGTGTTCACCACTGGCATGGTGGACTTGTAGGGTACCACACCGGTCGTATGATGTCTGTGGTTTGCTGTGAAGAGGTCCTCACTTAGGTCTCCCATGCCAGTGTTGGGTGCAGGATGTGGATTACCAGTGGATCCACTATATGGTCTGACATCACCATTGAGGGATGTACATCCTGTGTGGAGCATTTCCTCCCCATGTGTGATGGGCAGAACTGGTATCGTCCCCTAGTGGGTATGGTTCATGGCTGTTTCACATCAGTGACGTGTATGAACCACCGGGACCTGTGGCGTAGGGTGTTGTGTCATGGGTAATGTTCCCAGTCTATTTATGGGTGCTTGATGTCACCCAATACGGTGCTGTTGTGAGAGCATGCACACTCACCAGTGTCCTCAGGACGGCTGTGCAGGTATCCTGGATTTGGGAGGGTGGTCTGTAGCATGCAACAAACTGTAGGGCAGTCCTACCCATGGTTAATTGCACCTGGATATTTCCCGCTGCAGCGCCACGTCTGTGGCATGGCGGGTTGCTGTTGTGTGGCTGGGCACACACGGCGGTCCACATTCTGCCACCCATGCTGTCGCACCATGTGTATGCATGTGTGCTCTGTGCGAGTCTAAGTGTCTGAGCATGCCCAGTAAGCAGTTGTGTAGATGGACACACAGTACAGTGCACACCGCCCGACTGCAGTAATACCGGGTGCATGCCTGTATCCCGCCATAGCGGCCACGTCTGTGCCATGGCTGGCTTGCTGTTGTGTGGCTGGACACACACGACGGTCCACATTCTGCCACCCATGCTGTTGCTCCATGTGTATGCATGTCTGCTCTGTGCCGAGTCTAAGTGTCTGAGCATGCCCAGTAAGCAGCTGTGTAGATAGACACACAGGACAGTGCACACAGCACCCGACTGCATTGATACCCCGTGAGCATGTCTGTCTCCCCTTTGCAACCGCTAGGTGTGGGAGGCATGGCCAGTACACCCGCCGGGGGTACACACGACAGTCGTCACCGATGTCTGCAACTGGGCGTGTAGCCATGGCCAATGGCATCCTGTATAGCCATGGTGACCATCCAGGTGACACATATGTGGCTGTCATGCCACATTGGCTGCCTACATCCTGCGACGGATGCCCTCTCATAGGGTAAAGTGTCATGTGGTGCATCCGTATTCCTGTCGTGATGTACTGATCAGTAGTTATTTGGTATTCCGACTGCAGCACTAACGTGTTACTGTCGGCCACCTTGGGATGGTAACAGGCTGCGTGCACTCTGTCTTCATTCCCTATCGGACGCATTGCCTCTGCAGATGATACCACCCACCTAGGGGTATGCCTCCTGACAGTGCTGTGCTCAGTAATCCCGTTAAGCGCGTTCTGTAAATGCTGCATGCTGTAGTGAGTTCATGTAGGTAGGCGTAGGTTCGACTCTCGGCCCTTGTGTGTGTGTGTGTGTGTGTGTGTGTGTGTGTGTGTGTTTCCAGCTGCCTCCGCAGATGAACTAGCTTTAGGCGCCTTAGCACATACCTCGGCTATTGCAAGCTATTGTCTTACAAGTGATGTCACCCGCCTAGAAGTATGCCTCTGACAGCTGTGCTCAGTAAACTTCGGTGGCGCATTCTGTAAATGCTTCATACTGTAGTGAGATCATGTAGATAGGCGTAGGTTCGACTCGGCCCTTCCGTGTGTGTGTGTGTGTGTGTGTGTGTGTGTTTCCAGCTGCCTCTGCAGATGAACTAGCTTTAGGCGGCTGCAACACATACCTCGGCTGTGCCAGCTATTGTCTTACAGTGATGTCACCCGCCTAGAAGTATGCCTCTGACAGCGCTGTGCTCAGTAAACTTCGGTGGCGCGTTCTGTAAATGCTTCATACTGTAGTGAGATCATGTAGATAGGCGTAGGTTCGACTTCCGTGTGTGTGTGTGTGTGTGTGTGTGTTTCCAGCTGCCTCTGCAGATGAACTAGCTTTAGGCGGCAACACATACCTCGGCTATTGCCAGCTATTGTCTTACGGTGATGTCACCCGCCTAGAAGTATGCCTCTGACAGCGCTGTGCTCAGTAAACTTCGGTGGCGCGTTCTGTAAATGCTTCATACTGTAGTGAGATCATGTAGATAGGCGTAGGTTCGACTCCGGCCCTTCCGTGTGTGTGTGTGTGTGTGTGTTTCCAGCTGCCTCTGCAGATGAACTAGCTTTAGGCGGCATGACACATACCTCGGCTATTGCCAGCTATTGTCTTACAAGTGATGTCACCCGCCTAGAAGTATGCCTCTGACAGCGCTGTGCTCAGTAAACTTCGGTGGCGTTCTGTAAATGCTTCATACTGTAGTGAGATCATGTAGATAGGCGTAGGTTCGACTTCCGGCCCTTCCGTGTGTGTGTGTGTGTGTGTTTCCAGCTACTTCTGCAGATGAACTAGCTTTAGGCGCCGCAACACATACCTCGGCTATTGCCAGCTATTGTCTTACAGTGATGTCACCCGCCTAGAAGTATGCCTCTGACAGCGCTGTGCTCAGTAAACTTCGGTAGCGTTCTGTAAATGCTTCATACTGTAGTGAGATCCTGTAGATAGGCGTAGGTTCGACTTCCGGCCCTTCCGTGTGTGTGTGTGTGTGTGTTTCCAGCTGCCTCTGCAGATGAACTAGCTTTAGGCGGCCCAACACATACCTCGGCTATTGCCAGCTATTGTCTTCAGTGATGTCACCCGCCTAGAAGTATGCCTCTGACAGCGCTGTGCTCAGTAAACTTCGGTGGCGTTCTGTAAATGCTTCATACTGTAGTGAGATCATGTAGATAGGCGTAGGTTCGACTCGGCCCTTCCGTGTGTGTGTGTGTGTGTGTTTCCAGCTGCCTCTGCAGATGAACTAGCTTTAGGCGGCCAACACATACCTCGGCTATTGCCAGCTATTGTCTTACAGTGATGTCACCCGCCTAGAAGTATGCCTCTGACAGCGCTGTGCTCAGTAAACTTCGGTGGCGTTCTGTAAATGCTTCATACTGTAGTGCGATCATGTAGATAGGCGTAGGTTCGACTCCGGCCCTTCCGTGTGTGTGTGTGTGTGTGTGTTTCCAGCTGCCTCTGCAGATGAACTAGCTTTAGGCGGCCATGACACATACCTCGGCTATTGCCAGCTATTGTCTTACAAGTGATGTCACCGCCTAGAAGTATGCCTCTGACAGCGCTGTGCTCAGCAAACTCGGTAGCGCGTTCTGTAAATGCTTCATACTGTAGTGAGATCATGTAGATAGGCGTAGGTTCGACTCGGCACTTCCGTGTGTGTGTGTGTGTGTTTCCAGCTGCCTCTGCAGATGAACTAGCTTTAGGCGGCTTATAACACATACCTCGGCTATCAGCCATTCCTTTATGGATGTTGCCACCCACCTGTACATGTGCCTCTGCTGGTGGTGTGCTCGGTGGTCCACGTAGCACATTCCATACCTGTGTTATGCGTTTGTGTGTTTGGGTATGTGGGTGTGTGGTCAAACAACATGCCTGCCACATGTGTGTGTGTGTCCATGCTCCCAGCTGCATGGGTTCATATGGTATTGCCTTGTGGTTTACGCATAACACACCTATCCTGCCGCCATCCCTGTGTTTCTGGATGGCGGTATGCAGTTCGTGTACCGCTTGTGTGTCTGTTGTGGTGGCGACCACCGTGGCGTGATCTCCACGTACACCATGCTATGGTGTGCTGGGGTGATGCTGTGTACATGACACACCGGGCCTGCCACATGTGTCCGTCTGTATCTCTGTCATTGTATATCTCATTACCTATGTTGTGGCGTACTGCTGCTCTAGCATGGGCGGCTGTCTTTCCATGTATCGCATATTTGCACGGGAGACACATATGACTGTGGTCCGTTCGTATCCACTCATTGTCCATGCACTGTCCGTATTCCAGAACACCGTATTGACATTTGCTGGATATCGTGACACACAGCTATCCTTGCTGTCCTGGCAGTGTACCATTACCGCCATACACCTTGTGTGTACTTGGCTAATTATGGTGTGTGTATGTCTACCTGTGCTGTATGCATGGTTGTGTGTGTGTCCGCTACAGCCATCTGTGCATGTGTCGCCACCATGGGTAATCCTTGTGGACCGCAGTTTCATGTGCCGTCTGCACATACCTGCAGACTGTACTACCCTCCTACGGCTGCGGACTTAGATCGACTGCTGCCCTAGGCTGTAGGGCTCCTTGGCCCACCACCACAGCACATGGTGCCCCATCATGGTATACCTACATGACACACCTACTAGACAGGTGGCCCTAGTAGTGCGGCGCCCTGGCCAGCCGCGGGAATGCTGTGCGCCTACGGCGGATGTGGGCACATCACAAGGCATACATCTACATTCGGCGTTTACGATGGCAAGGTTGTAATACCAGAGGGGGGGCCTCAACTGCTATGCTATAGAATGCGGATCTATTTGGTTTAGTAGGTGGAGGGTTGCCCACACACCAGGGCTGACCGATGGAACACTGATGAGGCCTCTTTTGAGAGGCAGGTGGAGCAAGCCCGTAACATGGATGTAGTTTAGGTACAGATGTAGGGTTAGCACACATTCGTCCACTCATTCAGTTCTGTACGCTGTATTACAGTGATATGCTGTGCATATCTGCCATATACATTGTTAAATCATTCAATGATGAGTATTGGCATAGTACAATATCATATGATACATGTGTTAATAGGATGCCTTCTGAGGTGTTAACATATGTGTGTGTGGTAAACATTGCGTCTGTGCTTTCTATGCTGTGGTTACATGTTCATTGTTTGCACAGAAGGTAACACATGGAAGTGTAAGGGGATATATAAAGCCTGGGCCAGCGTCTATGTTATGTGTGCGTCTCACGGGCGTCGGGTGATAAGCGCTTACATGTCTATGGAGTAACCTTTGGATACCACATGTGACCTGTGGAGTGAAAGCGTCTCGTTGACTGTATCATCTACCTATGTGTGTCGTGCTTTGTGTGCCATAAGGTGCCAGCGGGTCTTTGATGTGGATTATGTGTATTCCATGGTCAATTGACATTAACAGTATTACTTCACAGAAGGATGTCCTTCATTGGTGGGGCGCCATAGTTTCACCATCGTATGGCTTTCTAGCTGGCGTTGATATTGTGCCATTGGTATGTGTTCCACAGGTCACCCATGTCTCCAGCGATGCGGGGCGTGTGAACCCCATTCGGTGCTGGCATATTGACAGCTGTATGCGCGGTATTCGCACAGTGGTCTGGCTTTGTATGTGGAGTGTCTACTGGTTTCCCCATCTGTATTACCTGTGTTATGCCTCACTGCAGCTGTGTGGTTACACCAAGTTGCGGTTATGGGTGCCATCTCGGTCCTCGCTTGTCCATCCCTTGCGAGTGTCTACTGGACACTGGTATGGAGCAGTACACATTTCACACCTGCATTTCGCATTAGCCGGTGGATGCTTTGCACTATCAGTGGGGAGTAAGGCACGTGCTACTCCCACATCCCTCCCATGGTGCGGGACAACGTATTATCTGCCAAACAACACCGAGCCCGTTACTGCATACCCAGGATCCCATGGATGCAGCCCTCGGGTACCCATTACACATCCTGCATGTGTGCGGGAATGGGATGTGGGCGCACATCTATGGGCTCTACAATATGGGAATATCTGTACATATGTCCGCATTCTGTGGACAGCTGTCATCAACCCTGAACACGCTGGGGTGCATATGTCTGGCTGTACCGTGAACCACGGCTGTCAGTTATTTGGTCTCCCGATCGTGGCTGGTTGACATTGCGTGCGGATGAATCACTGGGGTCCTACTATGAACACCATTGTGCATATGTACAGTGTAGACCTTGTTGGACTGTGTCCATCTGGCTAGTGGGTTTGACGCTGCTGTATGTTCCCCATCGGATGTGTGGTTGCTACCCATATTATGTAGTGCTACGTTGACCATGGTATTCTAAACTGAAACCGGATGGTGTAGATCAATGATGCAGGCTAGGAGAAGCTTTAGGTCATCCTCAATGTCCCATTAGGATATGTCCGCCACAGTATCGGCACGGACACAACCAAAGAATGTAGATCCTATTAAATCATTGGCGGATGTTCTTCATAGCGTGAGCGCCATAGTGTCAGGATCCTATGACTTTCCCATAGCGTTGTTGGTGTGCGTTAGTATGTGTTCCACAGGTCGGCCATGTGTTCAGCGGTATAGTAGCGAGTGATCCCCATTCACCTTCTAGCAGATTGGGTGCTGTGTATGCGGTATTCGCGGCGGTCTGACATCGTATGTGGAGTCTCTACTGTAGTCCCTATCTGTATTCCCTGTGTTGTGCCTTACCACAGCTGTGTGATTCCACCAGGTTTGCATTTATGGGTGACATCTTGGCGTGCGATTGTCCATCCATGGGAACTGTCAATGGACACTGGTATAGTGCTGTGCACATTTCACAGCTGCATTTAGCGTTCTCCGGTGGGTGATTTGCATAATTAGTGCGAATGTAGCATGTGCCATACCCACATCCCTCACCGCAGGCGGGACAGCGGATCATCTGCCAATCAACACGAGACCCATGTCTGCATACCCACGATCCCATGGCTGCAGCCCTCGACAGTACCGTTGCACATCCTCCGCGTGTGCGGGAATGGGATGTGGGCGCACCTGTATGGACTGGACAATCTGGGGATTCATGTGCATATCACCTGCAGTTCATGGACAGTTGTCATTAACCTTGGACACGCTGGTGGTGCATATATGTAGCTGTGCGTAGTCACGGCTGCCGCTTCATCTGGGTCTCCGCTCCAAGCAGGTTGCATTGCGTAAGGATAAATTTTGGGTCCTACACTGGACACCAGTGTGCATATGTAAAGTGTAGAACATAGTGGACTGTGTCCATCTGACCAGTGTGTTTGACTTCCGCTGCATGTCCAGCAGTCACGGATGTCTGTTTGAGTACCCATATTATGTAGTGCTACGTAAACCGGGTCTTCGCCACTGAACCCAAATGGTGTAGTTCCCATGATGCAGGCTAACAATTGCTTTCACTAATCCGCAGATATCCCATTGGGACATTCCGCCTCTGTATTGTCACATTAACACGAAGAAACCATGTATAACCTATTGATTCATTGCAGGATGTTCTTTATATGTGTATGCGCCATAGCTTTAACATCCTATACCCTTTCTATTTGGCGTTGTTGGTGTGCCATTAGTATGTGTTCATAGGTCGCCCATTTGTTCAGCGGTATGGCAGCGGTGATCACCATTCACTTGCTGGGAAAAGAGTGCTGTGTCGCGGTATTCGCTGGCGGTCTGACTTTGTATGTGGAGTCTCTACTGTAGTCCCTATCTGTATTCCCTGTGTTTTGCCTTACTACAGCTGTGTGATCCCAGCAGATTTGCTGTTATGGGTGCCATCTTGACGAGCGTTTGTCCGTCCATGGGAATGGCTACTGGACACTGGTAGAGGGCTGTACACATATCACAGCTGCATTTAGCATTCTCCGGTGGATGATTTGCATTATTATTGTGGAGTAGCATGTGCTATACCCACATACCTCCCGGGTGATGCGACGGATTATCTGCCAGTCGACACACAGCCCCATTTCTGCATACCCACGATCCCATGTCTGCAACCCTTGTCGGTTCCCATTGCACATCCTCCATGTGATGCGTGAATGGGATGTGGGCCTGCGATCTATGGACTCGGCAACCTGGGGAGTCCGATCCATATGTCCTGCATGTCATGGACACTTGTCATCAACCTTGAAAATGCTGGTGGTGCACATATGTGGCTGTGCCGTAGTCACGGCTATCAGGTCTTCTGGTTCTCTAGATCGCCGCCTGTTCACATTGCATTCGGATAATTTTTGGGTCCTACAATGGACACCAATGTGCATATGTCAAGTGTAGAACCTATTGTACTGTGTCCATCTGGCCAGTGGGTCTGACTGCTGCCGTATGTTCAGCAATCACGGATGTCTGTTTGAGTACCCATATTATGTAGTGCTACGTGAACTGGGTTATCTGCCACTGTACCCAAATGGTGTAATTCCAATGTTGCAAGCTAACAATTGCTTTCACCTATCTGCAGATATCCCATTGGGACACTCCTGCCTCTGTATTGTCAACTTTACATGAACGAAACATGTAGATCCTATTAATTCATTGAAGGATGTTCTTTATATGTGTGCGCCATAGCTTAACCATCCTATAACCATCCTAGTTCACGTTGTGGGCGTGCCATCAGTATGTGTTCATGCAGGTCGCACATTTGTTCAGCGGTATGCAAGCGAGTGATCCCCAGTCACTTGCTGGCAGGTTGATAGCTGTGTATGCGCGGTATTAGCCGCGGTGACCTGACATTCTATGTGGAGTGTCTGCTGTACTCCTAAATGTGTTCCCTGTGTTCTGCCTTACTACAGCTGAGGGATTCGGCCAGGTGTGTAGTTATGGGTGCCATCTTGGAAGTACATTTGTCCATCCATGGGAACTGCCTCATGGACACTGGTGTAGGGCTGTACACATGTCACAGATGTATTTAGCATTCTCAGGTAGATGATTTGCATTATCAGTGCGGATGCGCATATGCCATACCCACACACCGCACAGGCGGGACAGCGGATTTTCTGCCAATGAAGTCCGACACCCATTTCTGCATACCCACGATCCCATGGCTGCAACCCCCGACAGTACCCATTGCACATCTTCCATGTGTGCAGGAATGGGATGTGGACACACATCTATGGACTGGACTATCTGGGGATTCCTGTGCATATGTCCTGCATTTCATGGACAGTCGTCATCAACCTTGAACACGCTGGTGGTGCATATATGTAGGTGTGGCGTAGTCACACGGTCACATCATCTGGCTCTCGATCGCGGACGGTTGACATAGCGTCGGATTAATTTTGGGTCCTACAATGGACACAAATGTGCATATGTAAAATGTAGAACATGTTGGACTGTGTCCATGTGGCCAGTGATTGTGACGCTGCTGTATATTCCCCATTCGAGGATGTCTGTTTGACTACACATATTATGTTGTGCTATGAAACCCATGTTTACTACGATTAACCCAAATGGTATTGCTGTACTGCTGCAGGTTGGCAACTGCTTCAAGTAATCCTCAGAAAGCCCAGTAGGACATATGCGCCACTGTATTGTCAATATGACACAGCCAGACCATGTGGACCGATTGATTCATTGGCGGATGTACTTTATAGCGGGAGCGCCAGTGTTTCAACATCCTATGACCGTCGAGTTGGCGTTGTTGGTGTGCCATTGGTATGTGTTCCACTGGTAAGCCCATGTGTTCCGCAGTATGGCAGCGAGTGATCCCCATGTTGTTGCTGGCAGATCGAGTGCTGTATGCGCGGTATTTGCCGGCCGTCTGGATTTCAATGGGGGTGTCTACTGTAGTTTCCATCTGCATTTCCTGTGTTATGCCTTACTGCACCTGTGTGATTCCACCGGGCTTGCAAGTATGTGTGCCATCCTGGTCGTAGGCATATCCATCCATGGGGATTGCCTACTGGACACTGTTATAGCCTGTACACATTCCACACCTGCATTTAGCATTATCTGGTGGATGCTTTGCACCATTAGTGGGGAGTAGGTCATGTGCTACACCCACACCCCTCCCACAAGGCGGAACAACGAATTATCTGCCAAACAACACGAGCCCCATTTCTGCATACCCAAGATCCCATTGCTGCACCTATCGATAGTACCCATTACACATCCATCATGTGTGCGGGACTGGGATGCGGACGTACATGTATGGACACGGCGATCTGTGGATTTCTGCTCATATGTCCTACATTTCATAGATACCTGTCATCAACCTTAATCACACTGGCGGTGCATATGTCTAACTGTGCCGGCTATCGCATCATCTGGTGGTCGGAAACGGCTGGTCGGCGTTATGTTAGAATGTATTTTTGGGTCCTACAATGGACACATATGTGCAAATGTAAAGGTAGATGTTGCTGGATTGTGTCCAACTGGCCAGTGGTTTCGACCGCTGCTGTATGTTCGCCAATCGTGGATGTCTCTTTGACTACCCATTCTACGTGGTGCTACGTAAAACAGGTGTGTTAGAACTGTAAATAACTGATGTATATCCAAAGATGCAGGTTAGCAACTGGTTTACATAAATCTCAGGCGTCCCAATAGGACATATCCGTCACTGTACTGTCAACATAACACCACGGAACATGTTGATCCCTATGTATTCATTGAAGCATGTCTTCTTTATAGGTGGGAGCCATAGCTTACATATCCTACTTGATGTTGTTAGTGTGCCATTAGTATGTGTTCCACAGATTGCCCATCTGTTCCGCTGTATGGTAGCGAGTGCTCCCCATTTTGTTGCTGGCAGATCGAGTGCTGTATGCGCGGTATTACGCGGCGGTCTGACTTTGTATGGGGAGTGTCTACTGTACTCCTATCTGTATTTCCTGTGTTATGCCTTACTGCAGCTGTGTAATTCCACCAGGTTTCCAGTTATGGGTGCCATCTTGGTCGTACACCTGTCCATCCATGGGAATTGCCTACTGGACAGTAATATAGGGCTGTACACATTTCACACCTGCTTTTACCATTATCTGGTGGATGCTTTGCATCATTGGTGGGGAGTAAGGCACGGGCTATACCCACATCCCTCCCGAGGCGGGACAGCGGATTATCTGCCAAACAACACGAGCCCCAATTTTGCATACCCAGGATCCCATGGCTGCAACCCTCCACGGTACCTATTACACATCCTTCATGTGCGGGACTGGGATGTGGACTCACTTATATGGACACGACAATCTGTGGATTTCTGTTCATATGTCCTGCATTTCATGGACAGTTGTCATCAACCTTGAACACGCTGGTGGTGCATATGTATAGCTGTGTCGTAGCTGTGTCGTAGTCACGGCTGTACACCGTCTGGGTCGACCGCAGCTGTTTCATGTCTCAAATGGGTAAATTTTGGAGTCCTACAATGGACACCAATGTGCATATGTAAAGTGTAGATCGTGTTGGACTGTCAACATCTGGCCAGTATGTTCCCCAATCGCGGATGTCTGTTTGACTACCCATATTATGTATTACTTGGCCTATCTATATCCACGTGCCAGTAAGCGTAAATACAGCAAACCTTTAGTCCTGGTCATCTTCATAAAAGACATCCTTGAACATATATCAGGCCAAAGCGGACAATGACAGAAGCGATACACTCCACAGTCAAAACATACTAAGCTCTTTCACCCACTAACATGGGTCATCGTCGAGTATGAAATACATTACATAGTCGTCCCTTATACACTTCCTTCAGAGTCAGTTTAAAGTCAATTAATCAGTAAACCTGCTCATAGTTAAGTGGACAGTGCTCCATGTCTTGATGATAGCGTGACATATACAAATCAGTGTTGCATACATTACTTAATGGAAACAATAATACAACAACAATGTGTTTATATAACTACAATATTGGTCAATACAATCAGTATATTGACACATAGTTGATAATTGTTGTGAGTAAACCTTAGAATGTAGTGTGTTGATCATGGTATGAAATATCAATGTGTATAACTGTTGCATTACGATTCCAAAGCATGGAATCAATAAGTACAATTGAAGCATAATTTGTATAAATATGAATGTAAATGAAAGTCACAATGTTACGTGTGAATATGACTGTATCATAACTATATCAATATGAAATGGAATGAACTGTAGTTGTTTACATCTTCTTTTCGGTGACAAATCTATGTCCATCGTCATATATCACGGACGTCGGGCTGCTGTGTGTAGATGTATACATGTGAACCCCTCGTTTCATACCTTTCTTTGTTACTGTCTGTGGATTACCTGTGTACACACATCAATTACCATGCCATACCTTTCCGCTGTACAGGTTCTGGCATGGTGTATGCAACTAGTTGGCCCTCAATCTTGCTGTGTGTTACATTGACCAGTGTCTATCTGGCAATTCGCTGGCGTGTCATGTGTGACCTTCTTGCTTCTTTAGGGACCTGATCCCATAATTGTGGCGATGCTTCCACTGGCCATATATCTGTCTGTCGTCTGGGATCTGTGTGTAACCAGTCCTTTCAGGACACTTTCTATTGTTGTTCTTTTTTGTTTACATATATGAGTACTTTGGTATGTTGTGCTATGATTGTGTGTGGAGCATTTTTCCACGGGCCTCTGCTGACACTGGACATATATCCAGCTAAGCGTAGCCGGTCAACAAGTGTGAGCCAACTGGGCGCAATTAATGCGGGGCACCTTCTGACAAGTGGGTCGGGTTACTGATGCATACCGTCATCAATCCATACTACTAACACATCGTTATTCTATCCACATTCTATGTTTGTCTCATCACATAGCGTGTGTTTCTCACTATTTCTAACGGTACTTTACATGGCATTGCCCGATTCCATACTTTCAGAGGCTGACATTTATGAGACCTGTCTGGTTGGCGTGGAGGACACATCCTTAACCTGCCCTGCTTGAGGGGATCACACACGCTGCAGCGCGTGCATTTCCTAATTGTGGTTTCTGGCGCACATGCATATCCGTATTCTGTCTCCATATGTTTACTGGCCCTGTGTGGTTCGTGGTCTGTGTTAGTTGTGACTATTCGGTAACATATCTGTGATCCGGTTGGCGGGCGTGTCGAGCGGATACGTACACCTTTATACATGTAACAGTCTTTGCAGCATGGGCGCGTACGTGCGTTCACATTTATATGTTCCATAGGTAATTCAAACAGGACTGCATTCACGTTTGCGGTTACTGTGACCACTACCGTTAGCTGTTGGTGTCATTAATATGCATACCCATGGTACTTAGCTACATTTACATATCCCCCACCCCACCCCCGCACTCCACGCGTCACTGGCATCCCTTCTCCTGCTGGGAAAGGTGCGGTACTACATGTTAAACATTCCTTATTCCCTCCGTTCATGGCCCAGGATGCATATGTCTTGACGCAGGGATGTTCAGATCACAGGGGCTTATATCCCCAACGCATACAGGCCTTGATTGTCAGGGTGTCCCTGTGGTGCTTTGGGTTTGGTCTTGTCCGCCCAGTGTGCGGAACTGCCCTGACCGTGTACGCATGTTAGATGAGTCACATGGCCACGGTTTGTCCGTGTCTATGTTACCATGTCCCCCATAATTCCTAACCGTGTGCTGATTGGCGGCGTACCCGTTGTCGATGTTGTTATAGTAATTGAACACGGTCTGGTCGAGCGGACCTATTTTCATCAGTAACGCTCGGTATTCATGACCTGTCTCGCCATATTACATGGGTTTAACATTGCGTGATGGCTTTCACTGAGCCACGGACATGTCCGTTGCTTAGTTTGGGCCAGTCCGCTCTGCTACACACATTTAACATGGCGGAACAGGTTGAACAACTCAACAGCGGGGACATCGGCCTCTCCGTCGCTGTTTAGTATTGAATCGCTATGTTGACTTTGTTTCACAGGCGAGACAGTGTCGACATTAGTAGCGGACATCTCGCGCGATGCGTCCACACCGCCCTTGGTGGCGTATGTCGGCGTTTAGGCGGCGGACAGGCATTATGCTGTGCCATTATGTCTGGGAATATATGGTTTCTTGCCATAGATGATATGTCATACTAGCAATGACCCACGTCTGGGAGTGGGTACTGCTGTATTTACCCACGGCAAGAGTGGCCTTAGGTCACGTGGTGCCCTAGGCAGAAGTACTCCATGATGCCACCGCCACATCACCGCTACCCCGTCCTGGTCTACCTACACAAAATAAAGGCTTGAAAGGTGCCCGAGTAGGCGGCCCTAGGAGGCTGCCTAGTTGGCCTATGCATAAGGCCGCATATGTGTGTGGTCCCTCGGGCGTCGGACTCGGGAACGCACCACGTCTGCCGTGAGTATATCTAGCATTACCCACATCCAGGCGTGGTTTATTGCTATGATGTTCCACACCTGTGTTTGGACAACCTACAATAGCTTCTGCTATTGGCATGCAATGCTGTGGGTGGTGCGGTTACCATACATATACCTTTCTCAAAAGCCGAATTTACAGTTCTGAACACTACTGTGGTCTCCTTTGAGGCCCCTGAGCCAGTGGTAAACATTACTCAAACCGCTGAATTACGTACATATGCCTTCCACCAGCACCTACAGGACTGCATGGATCAGGCAATCCCATACAAAACTGAGACTCTTTGTACCAAAGCCAAGCATCCAGTCTGGTGGACCCCAGCCATGAACAAGCTCTAGAGTGACTGGAGGTAGCTACTACAAGATAGAGTGGAATACTTGTAAGGTAAGACACCCTTGCTCATTGTATGTGAAAACCTACAGGCTGTCAGGAAATCATCCAGGGAAATTCAACAGAGAAATCAACAAGAACTCGACAGACAATCATAAGGCCTTCTTTAGCTATGTTGGACACCTGGGAGGACACTCCCAGATATGCTCACACTGGGTTCAGAATGATGTGAGGATGACTGAACCTACACACATTGCCAACATAATGGGTGCCAGGTTCGGAGCTAACTTCTCCCCCTCACCCCACATGGAGAGATATCTATACCAGAGGATTGTAGATCCTGGAACTTCTGTGACACACAGGTGGGAAATGCTCTCTCCAAGGCAGTAAACACAGCATCCATGGGACCAGATGGTGTCCCAGCTGTGTACTCCATGAACTCAATGGGAAATTAAACCCACAGTTAGGACAGCTGTTTAACCGTAGCCTCACCTCAGGATCGTGCCCAAGTAGTGGCACAAGGCAACTGTAGTCCCACTTCACAAGGATGGTGCATCCACTGACCCTGGTAATTACCATCCCATTAGCTTGACAAGCCTTATCTGCAAAGCCATGGAGAAGGATCATGATGGAAGTCATACATAATGACATAGGGGACTTGCATACTTTGGATCCAACCCAGTTTTGCTTGGTCAAATACAGATCATGCCTTTTAAGCGTGTCTGACTTTTTAGGATCAGTCACCAAGGCCATTGATGAGGGCAAAGCAGTCCATACAGCCTACCTAGACCTGGCAAAGGCCTTCAACACAATACCACCCTCAGGTATCATTGATAAACCCGTCTGCTTGAATGTAAATACATACTTAGCCAGAGGGTTGCAAACTGGCTAAGTGACAGAACCCACACGGTCATAGTTGCTGGCGCCATGTCATACTCACAGCCAGTCACAGGTGTTGTCCCACGGGGCTCAGTCCTGGGTCCACTATTTTTACGCATCTACATTTCAAAAGTACAAGCAAACACAGGGGTTATGGCTGACAATGTTTGCAGATGACTGCAAACCGGGTGCCATAGTCGGACACACATCTGACACAGATATCCTTCAGAAGGGCCTCACAGCTATGGATAACTGGTGCCAGAGACATGGCCTACAGCTAAATGCCGGAAATGCATAGTCATACCCTTCGGGAAGAGCGAGGTTACCCTAGCTACCATATAGGTGGCAATCCACTGAGCACAGAGGGAGTTACCAGGGATCTGGGGACCCGTGTTGTCGGTAACCGTTTGTTCGACACACACATTGCTAACGTAGTTAGATAGACCTTCTACATTGCCCACCTGATCATGAAGGCATTCACATCTACATCAGGCGAGGTCATTGTCCCCTTGTACTCATCACTCATTACACCTATGATTGCGTACAATGCCCGTTCAGAATGTATGTGACCCGACACCTGCAGCAGCTGGAAAGGCCCGACTGTTCATCCACAAACCGATGCAGGGTCTCAGGAATATGTGTTATGCTGACCAACTGAAAGGGTTCCATCCCTATTCCGTCGCATACCACTTGCCCAGAGGTGACCTGTGCCTGGCATCCAAGGCCAGGTCGAACCAGTTGATGACTATGCTTCACCTAAAGGATCTAGATCCCTCAGAATCACAAGGGCAGGTGGCGTACACCTTGGCACTGTCATTAATAGAACGTGCTGGTGGGACAGATTCATCACCCAGACACTCACTATGCTGTGGAACAACATCCCAGTACATGTGAGACAGAGCACCTGGCTGGCCTTGTTTTAGTATTTTGACAAGGATGTCTGAATTGCTTTATTCAACTAACCTTGTAAATGAATATTTACTTTACCACATTTTAATCTTTACATTCCATTGATATATTTTACATTAGTCATAATCATAGTGTTTATCTCTATATATTAGGGTTCATTTATATTACTAGGTGTCTCTAGTTCTTTTAATATATTGGCACAATCCTAGAACATATATATGTAACTTATACACTCAGACACTTGGAAAACATTATGTTGGTTCTTCTTTCATATTAATACATATATTTTTATTTCGCGGAAGAATATACATTTTGAAGCAATGTCTGATTTACTCACTGTGTGCAATCTGTAACCGAGTAGACTTTTTAGCTTGTTAGCCTTTAAGGCATTTAATTAATACTTAGCACATCTTATTTACTGCCCAATTAAGGGTTTTAAATGTAGTAGGTTGAACTGCATTGTATGTATTCTGAAGAAGTCTGCTTATGAAGCAGGCACTGCAATAAACTATGGTGACTGCATTTAATTCCTGGTGGGCTCTGAGTGGTCACCGACCGTTTCTACAGTACCTCATTTTTGCTTTGGACTTTCTCATCTGGGTCTCTGTGTTATTTGTATGGGGAATGTCAAGTGTAGTCCCTATGTGTATTACCTGTGTAATGCCTTACTGCGGCAGTGTAATTCCACGGGTTTGCAGTTAGGGCCATCTTGTTCATCGCTTGTCCATCCATGTGAATTGCCTACTGGACACTGGTATAGGGCTGTACACATTTCACGCCTGCATTTAGCATTCTCCGGTGGATGCTTTGCATTATTAGTAGGGAGTAAGGCAGGTACTACGCCCACATCCCTCCCACGGGTGGGACAACGGATTATCTGCCAGACAACACAGAGCCCCATTTCTGCATACCCAAAATCCCATGGCTGCAACCCTCGACAGTACCCATTACACATCCTTCATGCGTGCGGGACTGGGATGTGGGCGCATGTATGGACACGTCGATCTGGGTATTTCTGTTCATATGTCCTGCATTTCATGGACTCTTGTCAGCAACCTTAAACACGCTGGTGGTGCATATGTCTAACTGTGCGTAGTCACGGCTATATCATCGTCTGTTGTTCGGACACGGCTGGAGTGGGTTCTGTGAGAATGTATTTTGGGTCCTTCAATGGACACCAATGTGCATATGTCAAGTTAGATGTTGCTGGACTGTGTCCAACTGGCCAGTGCTTTTCACTGCTGCTGTATGTTCCCCAATCGCGGATGTCTGTTTGACTACCCATTCTACGTGGTGCTACGTAACCAGGTGATTTAGTACTGTGAACAAATGGTATACATCCAAAGATGCTGGTTAGCAACTGCTTCAAATAAACCTCAGACATCCCAATAGGACATATCCGTCACTGTATTTTCAACATAACACCAGCGGAACATGTTGATCCCTATGTATTCATTGAAGCATGTTGGCTTCATAGGTGGGAATGCCATAGTTTACATATCCTACTTGGCGTTGTGGGTGTGCCATTAGTATGTGTTCCACAGGTCGCCCATCTGTTCCGCTGTATGGTAGCGGGTGCTCCTCATTTTGTTGCTGGCAGATTGAGTGCTGTATGCGCGGTGTTGTACGGCGGTCCAACTTTGTATGTGGAATGTCAACTGTAGTCCCTATGTATATTTCCTGTGTTATGCCTTACAGCGGCTGTGTAATTTCCCGGGTTTGCAGTTGTGGGTGCCATCTTGGCGTGCGCTTGTCCATCCATGAGAATTGCCTACTGGACACTAGTATAGGGCTGTACACATTTCACACCTGCATTTAGCATTCTCCGGTGGATGGTTTGCATTATTAGTGGAGAGTAAGGCAGGTGCTACGCACACATCCCTCCACGGGCGGGACAAAGGATTACCTGCGAAACAACACTGAGCCAAGTTTCTACATACCCAGAATCCCTTGACTGCAACAGTCGACAGTACCCATTACACATCCTTCATGTGTGCGGGACTGTGATGTGGGCGCACTTCTATGGACTCGGTACCCTGGGTATTTCTGTGCATATGTGCTGCATTTCATGGACAGCTATCATCAACATTAAACACGCTTGCGGTGCATATGTGTGGCTGTGGCGTGGTCACGACAATGAGTTCACGTAGGTGATGATGGAAGCTGGCAGGCATTCCATGAATAAATTTTTGGGTCCTACAATGGACACCACTGTGCATATGTAAAGTGTAGAGCTTGTCGGACTGTGTCCTTGTGGCCAGTGGGTTTGACTGATGCTGTGTGTTCAACAATCGCGGATGTCTGCTTGACTACCCATAGTGTGTAGTGCTACGGGAACCATGTTTTCGAGACCAGAACCCAATGGTGTACATCCAATGTTGCAGGTTAACAACCGCTTTAATTAATCCCCAGAGGTCACGGTTGGGAAGTATCGCCACTTTATTGTCGGAACAACACCTCCAGACTAGGTAAATCACGGGAACTTTAGCCGGTCTTACGGCCATTTGCAAGTGTAATTAGCAGACACGTGTCAATACATGTATGATAATACATATTGTCATGCGAAGGTAATCTATGTTATTTGGACAATGGCTTCTGCTATTGGCATCCGTTGCTGTGAGTGTTGCGGTTACCATACACATTGCTTGCTCAGAGGCAGACTTCCCAATTCTGAACACTACTGTGGTCTCCTTTAAGGACCCTGAGCCAGTGGTCGACAGTACTGCAGCCACTGCATCACTCACATATGCCGTCTACCGGTACCTACAGGACTGCATGAACCAGGCATTCCCTTACCCAACTGTGGTTCATTGTACCAATGCCAAGCATCCAGTGTGGTGTACCCCAGCCATACACAAGCTGTACAACAAGAGGAGGTGGCTACTACAAGGCGAAGCAGACACCTTGTGAGGTATGACACCCTTGGTCATTATATGTGTAGAGCTACACGCTGTCATGACATGGTCAGGGCACGTTCCACAGATATACCTACATGGACCTGGCTGACAATCATACCACCTTCATTTGCTATGCTCGACACCTGGGAGGTCACTCCCACATATGCTCTGACTGGGTTCACGATGATGTGGAGTTTACTCAACATACACACATTGCCAAAATACGGGCTGACAAGTTCGGTGAGGACATCTCCACACCCCCCCCACATGAGGAGATGTCTGTACCAGCGGTTTGTGGTCCCCAAATGTTCTGTGACACACGGGTGGGACATGCTCTTCAGGGTAGTGAACATAGCATCCATGAGACCAGCTGGTGACCCGACTGTGTACTCCACTATCTCATTGAGGAATTAGACCCACAGTTAGGACAGCTGTTTCTTTGTAGCCTCACCTCAGGTAACGTACCCAGGTTGTGTCGCACGGCAACTGTAGTCCCACGTCACAGGGCCAATGCCTCCACTGACCCTGGTTATTACTGTCCCATTACCATGAGGAGACCTATCTGCAAAGACATGGGGAGGGATCATACTGCGGCTCGTAGATGAAGGCATAGGGGACATGCATACTTTGCATCCAACACGGTTTGGCTTGTTCAGGGGCGGTTCATGCCTTTAAAGCATGGTTGGCGTTTTGGGACAGTCACGAGGCCATTGATAGGGGTCTTGCAGTCCATACAGCCTACCTCGACCTGGCAAAGGCCTTCAACACATTACCCCCCTCAGGTATCGTTGATAAACCCATTGGCTGGGATGTGAACACGTACATCACAGGATGTGTTGTAAACTGGCTATGTGACACAACCCAGCGGTCATAGTTGCTGGCAGCATGTCAGACCTACTGCCTGTCATAGCGGTGTCCCATGGGGCCCTTCCTGGGTCCACTCCTCTCATACATCTACATTTCCACAGTACAGGCACACACAGGGGTGTTATGGGCAACATTGTTTGTAGATGACTGCGAAACAGGTGCCATAGTGGGACGGACATCTGACACAGATATCCTTCAAAGGGGCCTCCCAGATATGCATATCTGCTGTCAGGGACATGTCCCACAGCTAAATGCAAAGTAATGCAACATCATACCTGTCGAGGAGTACTAGGTCACCCCTGTCCAGCATATAGGTGGCTGTCCACTGGCGCAGGGGTGATTACCAGGGATCAGGGGACAGAGTTTGTCGGTCACCATTCGTTCAACACACTGCGTTGCTATCGTGGTTGTGGGACTTCTACATTGCCCACCTGTTTGTGCAGGGATTCACATCTACATCAGGGTAGGTCATTGTCTCCTTGTACCCATTCGTGTTACACCTATGATTGACTACATTGCCCCATTCGGAGGTATCTGACCCAACACCTACAGCAGCTGGGAAGGCCTCATAGGTTAATTGTCATACAGATGCAGGGTGACATGGATTTGTGTAATGCTGCCCCACTTGTAGGACCCTGCCCCATTCAGTCACATACCTGTTGTTTAGTGTTGACCTGTGCCTGACATACGAGGCCATGTCAACCCATATGTCATGTCTATGCTTCACCTACTGTATCTGCATCCCTCAGAACCACAAGGGCAGGTGACATGAACCTTGTCACGGTCATTAATGGGATGTGTTGGGTGACACATATGTCACCCGGACACTCACAATGCTGTGGATCTACATCACAGTACATGTGAGACAGAGATCCTTCCTAGCCTTGTTCGGGGTATGTTGTCCATTGGATGGGGATTGCAGATATAGGCGGGGATTACATCATTATCACTGCTTGACAGAGGTACAGCAATATCATAAGTATTTTATCTCCGGCACAGAAGGTTGGCAAAGTAATCCTAACTATGGTGTAGGGTTATGGCTGAACTTGGGTCGATGGCCTACCCTGTACCTATGGACGTATGAACCTATATTCATAGTTTGTCCCATTTACACTTGTCTATCCCTATCCTCTTTCTCAAGTGTATATTTCTGTGGCACGTGATTGTCCTCTGTATTACTTGCAGGTATGCTGTCTACAGTGCACATCGTCACGGTTGATGACAGTGTATCTGTGTCCCTAACACTGTGATACTGAGGACTACCACACATCCTTCACAACATTACATGCATATGTCCATTCTATTCTTCTTTGGCCTATGGGGGGGGTGTTAAGGCAACAATTACACAAGTCCCTGTTTGTGCATGCTTCATGTTGGTGTTTGACCAGCCTCCGTTGCAGTCGTGTGTTGGACGGTAGTGTTTCTGTGTGTTTGGCATGTGTTTTTATTGCGGTACATCTGTGGGAGGTGTGGTTGGCACATGTTCCTCTTTGCAGGGACACCCATCCTGGGGTTTGTGTCATGCATCTGCACTTGGCACGTGCCATATGTCCTGTACTATTCCCACAGTCGTGTATGCCTTCATGCACTACTACTGCGTGTTACTGGCTGTTTGTATGTGGTACACATGGTGATTGTGGTGGTTGGCTTGACCTATTCCCATGCTAGAACATACACATCTGTCAATTACGTTGTTTAAATCAAACTGTAACACTCATTAGTCTTTTCAAAATGACAGTCAATAACACAGGAAGCTCAGATTAACAACGTTTTAATAGTGTGCACCAGGAGGCAAATAACTATGCAGTACAAGTTTAGAGTTTTGTCTGACTCTATACAAGAAACAGCTGTATGAGTATTGTGTTTACAATCATCTTTTGCACACCTTAATGATGTGGTCAGTCACAGGGCATTTACATCACTATAGTCCACAATATTGTATTCCTACAACAGTGCTAAGGTAATGCTTATTAAATGTTTTCCCATGAGGATAGCACAGCCTTGCGAGCCACATAGTCAATTAGAATGTCCTTCGGTAAATTCTGCTCTGTCAAGGTTCCAAGACTGTTCAGATCCGATCGTCACTTCATTTCCTACTAGGTTCCTTTGTCTCTCTGGTGAGCAGCTGTACTCTGTCTTAGATAGAGCTCACAAGGCCATCCTCCTCAGTGGAAGGATGAAAGATATACCTGTACATACATTTATTATTCTCTAACCCAGCAGATGACTAATGCTGAATGACATACACCTGCTGCACTGGTTACTGCCAGGGTCAGGGTTCGATCACACTGCAGCTACACTACAGGCAATTACATGCATGATAAGTTCTACTGCCATATTGTAAAATAGAATAATATGCATTATACACTATTTGCTTCTAAACTAGCACGTCATATATATGTTTAAATATATATTTTGCTAACATTCTCCCTCCTTTGATTGCTTCTATTCTATCCAGAAACATATACAACATTATTTCATTCCCTAGCCTCTTCCTCTCTGGAGCGTTTAACTAGGCAAGTCATTTGTTGTACATTTCAGAAAGGATTTCATTTTGTATTAACAAATACCACTACAGGTCTTGATACATAGTCTCGGTTACAGATCGTCGACAGAGTCCCTGACTAATACTTTCATGCAAAGTATCCATAACAGACACATGCTCCCAATATGAGCAGAACAACACAAATGGCAATCAAGATATTCAGTATGACTGAACCCCATCCACCAAATGGTTTGTGGAAATGGTTCGTCAGTGGGTTTGGGCCTGGTTCCGCCATGGCTGACACCTGCTGTATTACCTCTAGGTGGGCGTTGATATTGTGCTTATTATGTGGTACTTAGACACAGCGGTCTTCTTTGATAAGCGCGCGCGTACCAATTCTGCGCCAGGGTGCAGTCGATGCGCTATTACATTTTGTGACACAACAGTTCTCATTGCATCCAGTTCATCAGTCACAAGTTCAAGGCGAAAAGTCACATTGCTCATTCCTCCGACAGGTTTTGACAACTTCCTCTGTTCCTGATTGATTTCACTACTCCACAAGCTGGGAGTGTTCCAGCCAGGATATAACGCTGTCACTCAAGTCCATATGAGTCAATATTCCTTTATCTCTTGCAGAAGAATGATTTTCAGAACAGCTTCCATTTCACCCACTGGATTAGTAGGTTTCTCGACTGTGTTCCCAGTTCTTGAGCTATATGTCTTACAGTTAGTTTGTACCCAGAGGCAATTGTGCAGTATGTCATGTGACTGGAGCCAGATAACCCAAAAACAACTGCGGACCAATTCTCAGGTAACCATTGATATGCTTTTTCCCACAAACAAAATAACAATATTCTACTTTACTACTGATGCGGGTTAACTCTGCATGTAACATTTTCCTGTCTATAACAGAGGACTGTTTATACAATTCAGGATGTTTCTGCACATCTTTCCACGTTGTTCTCATGAAGCTTCAATACAAATCATGAATGGTGCTACAACTAGTACTGTGATCTTTGGCTGTTATATGACATTTGTAAGACACAGTTATGTTACAATTACTCCCACCAACTTGAACTGTATCATGTTTATGAAAACAAACAATTCCTTTTTGTGTAACAGGTAAGTACAGTGCCACTTTGTCCTGTGATCTCACAGAACCTGTATCAAAGTGTAAATATTCACAAGTCTCAATCTATCCCCAAGGGGACAACATACATCGGAAGTCCTCCATATGATGTAGGTATGGCAGTACAAACACAGCAATTTAAAATGTTCATAGTCTGTACATGCACAGCGTCATGCCTAGGTATGTGTTGAAGTTTGGATGCCACTCTGTGGCCAGTTCATCACGTATCACTATTTGTATCTGTGTAGTTATATGCAGGTAAGGTCCCAGCAAATGTAAAGTCAACACAAACATGGTTAATAGGTGTATGATCAGTAGGACAGTAAACCAAATGTCTTTGGGGTTGCTTTGTATTGTTATACAGTCTGGCCGGGTGATTCTGTCTCTATGGTATATCAGCTACAACATGTAAATCAGACTTGATATCCTTTACGGTTTGAAAAGGTGAGGTGAACCCAGGGCGACCTCTCCATAAACTTTACTGCAGTAGGCGTTGCCAACAGTACCTGGTACAGACCTTCCCACGTTGGACTCGGCAATTTACTTTTGGATAACAGTGAAATACACACAGGATACTGGAGTCAGCTATCGTCCGGCCGCTTGCTCTTTATCTGTAAAGAGTTTAACTGCAAAACAGTGTTATTGGTTAACAATCCTCTCATGTCACTTGCTAATGAGCCATCGACCTCCAGCTCTGCAGGCATGACAGCTTTCCACTGTGGCACATGATATGCCATTCCAAATACTACTTGAAGGGGTCAAACACTTTACATTTGGAACTGTTGTCATGCTCAGCAATGCTAGAGGTAGACAGCAAATGCAACTCGTCTGGGTGTCACCCATCAACCTCCTCAACTTATTTCTCGGGATCCCATTGTATCGCGCCACCAGACATGCTGACTGTGGGTTGTACATGCAATTTTTATTCATGGAAATACCAAATAATCCCCAGGTTGCTGGATTGTCTGGTTCACAAAATGTGTTCTATTGTCACTGTAGCTTCTTTACAGTATGCCAGATCTAGGGATACTTTATTTTACTGGGACCTTTGCCACTGCTGCTGCATCCAGATTCCTGGTTGGGAATGCTTCTACCCATTTGATAATATATCTATAATCACTAAACAGTATTTCTTCCCTTCACATTTATTCAGCTGTATAAACTCCATACAAATAGTACGGAGCGGTTATGGTGGTGTAGGTAAACCCACTCCCTTCGGTTTAAATGCTCCCTGTGCATGATGTTTACTGCAAATATGACACGCTGCTCATGATGTTTGTATGTGGTTCCTAATTCCGTATGTTAGGAATATTCTGTTAACCAACTGTACCATCCCCCCTGTTGAGACATGGCTCTACCCATGGCTCAACAAAGCCGCATATCTGAATACATTAGGCGTTAATATTGGCTTTCTCACTGTGGATATGTACAGTCCGTCTTCAAGGATTGCTCCTCGTCATACCCACGTCTGCTTTCGTAGTTGATGTTTGCATTGTTTGTAACATTTCTACATCTAGAATGTCTGAGGATTGTCATTCCTCATTCAAAATGACACTTTCCAACTGTGAGGCTGCTTGTTTTGCAGCTGCATCTGCTCGTGCCTTACCTTTCCTACTGTTATCCTGTTGCTTTGTATGAGCTGCACATTTACAATTAGCTACTTTAGTGGGTAACTGAATGGAATCTAATGCATTCAAGATCAATTGCGCATGATTAATCGGTTTACGGTGGATGTTATCATTCCCTATTCTTCCACTGCTGCTCATAAACATGCACTGTAGAGACAACATACTGACTATCGGTATAAATGTCCACACATCAGTTTTTCGCTAGAGTACAAGCACGTGTTAAAGCTATCGATTCTGCTGCTTGAGCAGACACGTTATGCTGCAGGGGTTGGGCTTCTACAATCTCATTATCAATAACTACTGCATAACCTACTTGATTCTTTCCTGTAGGACTCTTTCTACATGATCCGTACACATAAACTGTCACCTCTGCATCATCTAAGAGTATATCAGTGATATCCTGTCTGTGTGGAGTTATTTCCTCCATTTCATATAGGCAACTGTGTGGTGTGCCATACACAGGTGTCGGACGTGGCGTTGATAGGTTTAATGTTGTACAACGTTCAATCACCATATGAGGTTGACTCAGGGGTATGGTCAAACAAGAAAGATGTCTAGCACGGGTCAGGAATGCTATTTTCTCTTGCAGCAGAATGATCGCAACTGCATGAGACACTCTCACAGTGAGAGGGTGGAATAATAACATTGAGGCCGAGGCCTGTACTGCCATGGGTGCTGCAACAACTGCCTGTACACAATGTGGCACTGACCATGCCACAGTGTCCAACTGCGATGAGTAGTAAGCTATGGGCGTTGCTTACTTCCATGCTGTTGCATCAAGACTGACGTCATATATCCCTGCTTACAATCTACAGTCTGACAACATCTGTTATGATTATTCGAGAGACCTAAAACAGATGTTGAAGCTATCAATCATTTTAGTCTGCAGAAAGCTGTTTCTGCTACTGGAATCCAGTGTAGTATATGTTGTGCTGCCATAGGTGTATTAAAGATTAAAGCAGACAATAGAGCAGATTCCAAAGCATTGTTTGGTAACCAGCCGACAAAGTTAGTCGGCCCAGGAAGGACATCATTCCCTTCTTGGTAGTTGGCTTGGGTGCTTGTGAAATTGCTGCCTTCCTATCGTCATGTAATGTTCTACCCTCCTTGGATACCACATATCCCAGGTACTTGACCTGTATTCTCTGTAGTTGCTATTTATGCTTGCTTAATTTATGTCCCTGTTCTGCTGAATATTTCAATAATGCTATTGTATCTTCCCTACATTGCTGCTGGGTAGGGGCCGCAAGCAGAATATCATCCACATAAAGTAGAACTTGACTGCCCCGGGTGGAGTAAACACGGAATGTTGCTAGCCATCTCCTGTGCGAATATCGTTGTACTTTCACAGTATCCCTGCGATAGCGGGTATGGCTGTATCTGTTACCCTGAATGTAAATGCAAAACAATACGGACTATCTGGATGTATAGGTATTGAAAAGGAAGCATAGCTTATATGTACCACGGTAAGATACTTCTGTGGCGGGTTCATAGCATTCAATATAGTGTGTGGGTCTGGCACCATCGGTACCCTAGGTATTATTACATGATTTACAGCTTGTAAATCCTGTACCATCCGCCATTCCCCTTTGCTTTTCTATCAGAAGATACAGGGGTATTGCATGGTGAATAGTGATTACTTTGTAGATGGGAATTCCCTCTGTGACTTTACAGATATCTTCTGGTGTCCACGGTCTATACACTAAGGGAGTTGGGTCCTGGCCTTCCTGTCCTGCATGAGGGTTCGGTACTTCAATTAATTGACAGATATCCTCACTCTGTTCTAGTGACTCTCTTCTTACTTGAGTGTCCCTAGGTATTTTATGAGTTCGGGATGTGGTTTCAATAGCTTCTCTTACATTTGGTCGTTGTGATACCTCTGTTGCCACAGGATAACATGTGGGGGACTAGCCTGCCCTCCTGCTTCATATCCTGGATGTGGTATCGGAGGTGGTAGAGGGGGCTGTCGCTACTACTGTATTATTATCTTCTTTGTGTACGTATGATGCTTTCGCATTTCTAGTGCTCTGTTCCCTTCGGTTCACTACCTCAATCCACCTATGTGCTTGATGGATACCCAATTGTCGCTGTTTTTAGCCTGCACATCTTAGGGTTGCCACCTTTTCAAATGCACAAAGTGGGACATTAGTGTTAGGAGCGTGTCATTTTGCAGGGCAAAACATACCCACGGCCAGTACAAAGGACAGCAATTCACTTTTTGCCAGGAGAGCAACCTATTCTTGTAGCATTTGAGTTGCTTATTCTGTTTATTATGATATTTTGGTGTTTCAGATACAAAATAACTGTTTTATGCTACCATTAAAGAAGATATATGAAATATTTTTGTCCTAAGATATCAGGACATTTGCCATTTGTTCAGTTTGTTTGCAGGACACAACTGGCCAAAGAGGGACTGTCCCTCACAAAGTGGGACAGGTGGTTACCCTAGAACATCTGCATCACATTTTCAGTGATTCCAATGTTTCAGTAACGATATTTTGTCTAATATACCATCAATGTCATATTTATTACCCCATTTTGCAGAATATCTCACATTATGTGCTCTCTGCAATTGCATATACTTCACATCACCCGTCAAACGTGGATCACATGATCTGTTTGTGCACTAATCTCCCATATCCTCTACACGACTGTTACATAACCCTTCTCTCGTACCACGTGGTATCTCCTTCCCTGTATCCACTGTAGTGTCTACAATGACTATTTACTCTACTCTGTGTTCCCCTGATCTATGTCCAAATTTAAAACTACTTGGATTGGTCTTGACCTGCTATCACAACTGTTAACAGAAACACAATGTAGTCTGGTCCCTGATCTACAATAGAGACAAAGAGGCAAACCCTCCTTACCTGAGCCTCCTGTTTATGACTGCACGTTTTCTTCTTGGGATCCAGTTTTCTGCTTTTCAGCCACAGATCAGACAGTGGACAGCCTCTTTACACACAACAATTCAGTCGGAGGTCTTTTCACTCAAGAAGAACCATTTAGGCAAATTCTCCTGCGCAGATGTCTAACCACCCATGCACTCTGACCTGTAGCTTACCAAGGGAATTCCGGCTAAGAAGGACCACAATGTCAAATAAGTTGTTAAAACCAGACTGTAGAAATCAGTAGGCTTTTCTAAGTGACAGTCAATAACACAGGAAGTTCGGGTTCACAACGTTTTAGTAGTGTACACAGGCAGGCAAAAAAATATACAGTCCAAGTATGAGAGTTTTGTCTGACTCTATACAGTAAGCAATTTCTTTATATAGTGTTTACAATCAGCTTTTGCCCACCTTACTGACGTGGTCAGTCACAGGGCATTTCCATCACTATGGTCCGCAATATTCTATACATACGAGGGTGCTGAGGTCATGCTTTGACAATGTTTTCCCATGAGAATAACACAGCCTTGCAAGGCACCTGGTCAATTACAGTGTCCTTCTGTAATTGTAGCTGTTTCAAGTACCCTGGACTGTTCCGATACAATAGTCAGTTCATTTCTTAATACGTTCCTTTGTCTCTCTGGTAAGGAGTTGTACTCTATCTTCGATAGAGCTCACAAGGTCATCCTCCTCAGGGGAAGGGAGGATGTTATATATGTACATACATTTATTTTTCTGTAACCCAGCAGATAATTAATGCTGAGAGACATAAGCCTGCTGAACTGGTTACTGCCAGGGTCAGAGTTCGATCACACTGCAGCTAAGCTTCACCAATTACATGCATGATCATTTCTACTGCCATATTGTACGGTACAATTCAATGCATTATATAGTATTTTGCTTCTAAACTGGCACTTCATATGTGTTTCTATATATATTTTTCTAACAACATCCATCCGGCCATATGCATGTTGTTCCGTCCATTACCTTGACCTTGTGTATTTGGCCGTCCGGCAATGCTACTCTCCACATGTGATGTCCCACCTTCCCCTTCTGTGCCTGTGGCACCCTGTTAAGACGTCCTGTTTGGTAGGCACATGTTCCGCTATATGTGTTTGACTTCTCTGCATAGCTAATCATCGATGCGGTGGTTCAACAACCCGACTTGTCCACATGTGTACAGTTATGTGCACCGTGCAAACCTATATGGTTTGGACGGGTACATACCACATGCGGGATGTACACATTCTGCAGACACATTCACATGCAGCCATTTCCATATCTGTACCTGAGGTGGGTTGGTGACATGTGGGGTACATATTTGCCAGCGTGGCACTGCCTAAAACAATACTTCTTACCACATTTCAGGTATGCCCATTGTGTGTAGGTGTGTAGCTGCACAAGGATGCTAGCTGGTTTGGGTGCACAGGCGTACATGGGTGGGACTTACATGCTACAATGGGGCTATTGTGTATTACATCTGCATGCATGGGTTCTGCTTCTGGATATTACACTTAGACATCGCCGTCCTGTGTATCGACAAACACGTTGCTGGGTGTGGGACATGTTGCTATGCACATGTTTGCCTGTGTTTAGGGTATCTTGGTTCCTTCCTGTTGTTATGTCGACACAGCTACCCGGCTGTGTACTCTCACTACTGCTTGTGACCATTATGGTTGACACCTTTTCCAATGCCCATAGTGGGACATCTTTTGTGGAAACATCGGATTTTGCAGGACAACACATACCCACAGCAAGTGGAGTTGACAGAACTTCACTTGTTTGCCATAATATACGCTTATTCTGTTAGCATTTGGGTTCCTTATTCAGTTTCTTATGCCATGTATGTGTTTCATATACAAAATATATGTTTTATGCTACTATTACAGGTATATTGAGGGAATATTTTTGGCAGGAAATCTCAGGTCATTTGCCAGTTTTTCGATTTTTGGCGGGACACAACTGTCCAATGAGGGAATGTCCATAGCAAAGTGGGACAGCTGGTAACCCTGGTGACCATGCCCATGTCGCCACTGGGGTTGCCACCTTTTCCAGTGGCCAAGGTGGGACATTTTCGGGACTCACATCAGATTTTACAGGCCGACACATACCCACGGTCACTATATAGCATAGAACTTCACTTGTTTGCCTAAATAAAAGCTTATTGTTGTAGCAGTTTGGTTGCTTATTCTGTTTCTTGTGACATTTAGGTATTTTAGTTACGGAAATAACCATTTCATGCAACCATTACATTAAATACGGGATATAATTATGTCCTACAATCTTAGCACATTTGCCGTTTTTAATATTTTTTTATCAGGACACAACTGCCCATAGAGGGACTGCCACTCGCAAAGTGGGACAGGTGGTAACCTTAGTCGCTACTCCTATGTCGGTGCGGCGCACTGACATGCTGCGGTACACCTTCTCTGGGTATGCCCACTGACGGTGCATTGCGGGACGAACACGGTGTTACGCGTATCCTTTGTTCCTTGGACGGGTACACTTAGGGCTTCGTGGGTTGTGTTTGCTTCTCCATTTTGTTGGGACGGGTACTATGTTGCATACTCTACGTGCGTTTCATTCTGCACGGGCCCTGGCTGCTGCCATTACTATTATGGGCGGACCGTGGCAGTCAGCACATTAGGTTGCTCATCGCCTGCCGGCTTAGCCATGCCTCCGGACGCATCCTACTTGGGCTCGCTCACGTACACTACGCACGTGTCTGTGGTTGCGGCGCGCTCTCATTACTATGCATATGGCGCTACTACGCCGACTATTCACTGCACCGCCGGCGCAGGCCTTACACCGGCCTTGCGCCGAGCTTCATGAATCCCGGGGAATATTTTCTTTTAAAATATGCGTTTCTTGTAAAAATATTATGTTTGGTTTGTGTATAGTTAAGTATTTAAATAAACTTCCTCTTTTAATAGGGTTATTCAGACCATTTATGTTGATTGATATACCTTTTAGTGTGGTCATGATAGCTTTATAAATGAGTAAGGGATTCTTGTGATTTGTGTATTATCTTGAATATATTTTATATAATCCTCTCCAAAATATTTGTTATGTAAATTACAGTCTTTGTCTGTTATTATGAGATACACAGTATGTGTTATACCATTCTTGCAACTTACAATTATATATATTTGAATTATGATGGATATCAGGAAAAACGTATTAAGAAAATTAAATGTAGTGTATATGTTATGAAAAAATGGGGTAGCTACCCGCCTGAAGTTGTAAACTCCTTGTCCCAGTGACATCTGTCACTCGGATCAAATCCCTACACAGCAGCAGCAAAACACAGCCTCCACTATACATAGATGTGAGATAGATAAAATAGTAACTCTATATATATTTACATATTCATTAAACAAGTGAAGCAGATCTGTAATCAGTGTGACTCATCCGGTAACACAAGTAAAGCATAGTATAATCAGTGTAACTCATCAGGTATTGCTTAAACCAATCTGTCATTCGAATTTGACCTTTAGTCAGCAGCAACAAGACATAACCTTCATTGTATATAAAAATTAAATAGACAAAATAGTAACTCTATATATGATTATATATTCCTTAAAACTGGTAAAACAGAGTTATATTCAATGTAACTCCTCTGGTATTGCTAATACCATAAGTATATTTCATGTAAATTATATAACTAAGTATGTCATAGAATAACATATTTGTAAAAATGCTCTGTCAATAAAGTCATTCTCTATACTTCTTGAGAGAGGGGAAAAAAAAACAAGGCATTTTAAATTCTGCTGAATCATATGTTATAATAGTTGATTAGTTAATAGTCTTTGTTGTCATCAACAGAATACATGACCCTTCTGTGGAATTTAAACCAAGTTAGCATATAAATTCATTGTTATGACATATTATTTTAGGTAGCATTTAAAAGAAAGGAGTCTGAAGTCTAGGAAAAGCAGCATTCTGATAGTGAAAAATGTCAAAGTAACTACTAGCCATTTTAACACAAATGCTGTATGTTGGTATAGTAATCAAAACATATCAATATGAATATCTTTAAAGTGAAAGGTCAAATGACAGTATAAGCACCTATGTTAGAATATGTTATCATGTCTTAAGTAAACGTATTTTAACTCATGCTATTTTCCAACCAGCTGTCAGCCTCTGAATGAAACATTAGTTATAATTTATAATAAGACTGATTTATCATATTAAGCAAGGCACAGCTTTCTAAATTAGTTCAAGTAAATGTACACTTACTTTTCCCTTTTTGTTTTTTATTTCCCCTTGAATTTACTATAGAAGTGAATAAGAATGACTTAGTTGAAGGTTCCTTTCTTAAGAATCAAAATGTGTCTAAATTATGTATTAAGCAGGCTTAAAAATACGTTTTTATAGTAATTACATCCATTTCCAACATTTCTGTGGCTTTTCTGACAAAATTACATGTAGTGACTTCCTGGTTAGGCTGGTCGACTAGCTCTGACATCATCAAAACATGTCGCGATTTCATGGAGCTCATTCAAGAATGAAAGAGGATTTTTAGTGAAAATGAGGCAGTTTAAGAAGAAATAAGTTAGTGGACAACAAGCTTGAGCTTCACAGAGTCTCTGGAAGTTGTCTTTCATCATTTTATACGAAACAATGGCCAAAAATAACAAGTATGTAGCTGTATTCAATAAGTATAGGGAAAGTTCATGTGTGTGACATCTGTAAGCTTCCCATAGTAGTCTGCTCACAGCAAGAGTTTGAGCTACCCATTACAACTAAACAGTACCACACAGCTTCAAATGTAGCAGAAAGCATTTTAAATAAATCACACAGCCCCATTAATCCATTTAACATTCACATGAAAAAAAAATATATATATATATATATATATATATATATATATATATATATATATTTAAAACTGTAAGAGAGTTCACTTATGAGTCTTAGTAGAATGTTGAAAAGTTATCAAATCATACTATCACCATTTGAATTTAACATTTATAAATGTTTTAAATTGATTCTTAAGGTATAAACTATAAAATAAAAACCAGTGTTCAGTGTGAATAACATAGAATGACAAATGATTGTGTAGTGAACTTTTATTTACTTATATCTATGTATATTGAATTGATCTGACTGTAATTAGTTTAACTAAATTTATTAGAGATTATAGAGGGAATCTAGAATGTTTATATATGAGAAGTAATTAATTTACTAACACAGTGGCTCCATTTGTTTACCCTTCAATCTTGAAATATCTTTATAACAATACCCATGACTATATATTTACCATTAGTATAAACTTTTAGCTCAGTTTAAGTAAAAAATGAAATTATGTGTATACTTAAGGTTATATGTGAATGGGATGGAAAAAAGAAAAAGCAGGCTTACCTTGTAAGTGAAGATATCAACAAGTAATTACCACAGTGACAATGTTCCCAGAAACATAACAAACTGCAAACATAAATATTTAAGTCACTTGTTTCTTCGTCTTTTTTGTTTCTCTGAAGTCTTCCAAGTGAGATTAGATGCCATTCTCTTGAGCGTGGGATTAGCCCATTCCATCTCTTCTATTTTTTTCCAAGATCTTATGGACTTTTACATAGTTCAGAGCTGATTCCAAATCTTCAAATATTTTGGGACCTCCCGATGAAAATATCTTCAGCTTTGCAGGGAACAAAAGGTGTGTTTTCACCTGTGCTTTCTTCAGTTACTTTATCAAATGTAAGAATATTTTTCTTTTTGCTATAACTGCAGATGAATAATCATTGTCAAAATGTATTCTAGCTTCATTTAATTTAATTGATGCCTTGGACCATGCAGTTTTTAATGCTAATTCCTTATCAGAAGATGAGAGGAATTTGACAATGATAGATCTAGGTTACTTTTTGTTAGCTGTATCCCTTTGTTAGCAAGGGAACGATGTGCCCTCTCAATATCAAAGGATATAGCTTCAGTGAGATCAAGAGTTTTATGTAACCAAGAAAGTTAGTCATATTGTTCCCTTCAATGCCTTCTGGTAGTCCAAATATTCTTAGGTTGTTGCATCTAGATCTGTTTTCTAGATCATCTAACTTATTTTGTGGAAGAGTGTTCTGTTTGAGTAGGAATTCCACATTATTTTCATTGTCAGTAATTCTCCCATCCGTATCATTCAGAGCCTGTTCAATACCTATTATCACAGTTTTTTGTCTTGATGGAATAAATCCATTTGTTTGGTAGTCTTCTCCTTGAAATTATCTATTTTAGTATCCAGCTTATCAGTTTTTGTGGTAAGATCCTGTATATTTGTTATCAAAGTCTGAATCTCTCTTTTGAAGCTAGAATCCTGGTTACTGGATTTAGTGAAGCTCATGATGAATTTCTTCAGATGAGGAGACGTTATCCAGGAAAAATTTGACAGGAAAATCTGCTTTTTTTTGTTTTTAACTAGATATTATTATAGATGAAATTACGTTCTTTCAAATCAGGTATAAAGGTATTTTCAATTTTTAGTTTGAAGGCAGAATTCCTGTCAGAATAATATTTCTTTAGTGGAGCTGTTGAAATCTGCTGCTACTCAGAGCCCATCTTGGCCACGACCCTGATAACACTTTTAGGACTTGGTCATGTGTGATAGCTGGAAGTGAGCCAGTTTCAGGTATATCTTAAGGGACAAACTGAGGGGAGAGTGGGGTAAAGTTAGAGCTAAATTTAATCAGCCTGTAGGTTCGTTATCTCTTCAGCCTTTGTATAGAGAACATCATTCACAATCAGCTAGTGCGTTAATGCATTATATACTTTTGGAATTACAAGCATAAGTAAAAAATGCCTTGTAATGGTCTTCGGCTAGGGTAACTATTTTAGCCTCAAACTTGGCTTTGGTGGATTTTATTAAGCTCCTGAGTTGTTTATTTCAGTAACAAGAGCTCCAACATTCTGGGAATTACTCTTCCTTTTAGACAAGATTCTTTTATTTTTATTATAAAGCTTGTTGATATTGTGGCTCTAGCATGTGGGTGTGTTTCTGGGTTTTCCTCTGCACTTGTTCATATGGGGTACAGCTGCATCTATGCTGGTATAGTGTGGTGGTGTACATTTCTGCATATTCAGTAGAGTTAACTGGGTTTGGTAGGGATTTGAAGCTTGCCGATTTGGAGCAGTCATCATCATCTTCTTTTGGCTGTTCCCATAAGGGGACGCTACAGCAGATCATCTGTTTCCATTTCTTCCTGTCCTCTGCATCATGCTCTTTCACACCAATCGCCTGCATGTCCTCTCTCGCCACATCCATAAACCTCATCTTAGGCCTTCCTCTTTTCCTCTTACCTGGCAGCTCCATCCTTAGCATACTTTTCCCAATATACCCAGCATCCCTCCTCAGCACATGTCCAAAAAAATGCAATCTTGCATCTCTTGCTTTGTCTCCAAACTGTCCAACCTGAGCTGACCCTCTAATATACTGATTCCTAATCCTGTCCATCCTAGTCACACCCAGTGCAAATCTTAACATCTTTAACTCTGCCACATCCAGCTGTGACTCCTGCCTTTTCGACAATGCTACCGTCTCCAACCCGTATAACATAGCTGGTCTCACTACCCTCTTGTAGACCTTCCCTTTCACTCTTATTGGTACCAGTCTGTCACAAATCACTCCTGACACTCTTCTCCACCCATTCCACCCTGCCTGCACTCTCTTCTTCATCTCTCTTCCACACTCACCATTACTCTGAACTGTTGATCCCAAGTACTTAAACTCATCCACCTTTACCATCTCTAGTCCCTGCATCCTCACCATTCCTCTACCCTCCTTCTCATTTACACACATATATTCTGTTTTAGACCTGCTAACCTTCATTCCTCTCCTTTGTAAAGCATATCTCCACCTCTTCAGGGTCTCCTCAACCTGGTCCCTACTCTCACTACATATCACAAGGTCATCTGCAAACATCATAGTCCACGGGGCCTCCTGTCTAATCTCATCTGTCAACCTGTCCATCACCACTGCAAATAAGAAAGGGCTTAGAGCTGATCCTTGATGTAATCCCACCTCCACTTTAAACACATCTGTCACTCCCACCGCAATCCTCACCAATGTCACACTACCCTTGTACATATCCTGTACCACTCTTACATACTTCTCTGTCACTCCCGACTTCCTCATACAATACCACAACTCCTCTCTAGGCACCCTGTCATATGCTTTCTCTAAGTCCACAAAGACACAATGCAACTCCTTCTGACCTTCTCTGTATTTTTCCATCAAGACTCTCAGAGCAAATATTGCATCTGTAGTGTTCTTTCCTGGCATGAAATCATACTGCTGATCACTAATCATCACCTCCCTTCTTAACCTAGCTTCCACTACTCTTTCCCATAACTTCAAGCTGTGACTTATCAGTTTTATCCCTCTGTAGTTACTGCAGCTCTGCACATCACCCTTATTCTTAAAGATAGGTACCAAAACACTTTTTCTCCACTCCTCAGGCATCCTCTGACTTATCAAAATTTCATTAAACAATCTAGTTAAAAATTCCACTGCTATTTCTCCTAAGCACCTCCATGCTTCCACTGGTATGTCATCTGGGCCAATAGCCTTTCCATTCTTCATCCTCTTCATAGCTGTCCTTACTTCCTCCTTGCTAATCTGCTTCACTTCCTGATTCACTATCCTCACATCATCCAACCTTCTCTCTCTCTCATTCTCTTCATTCATCAGCCCTTCAAATTACTCTTTCCATCTACTCAACACACTCTCCTCACTTGTGAGTACGTTTCCCTCACTGTCCTTTATCACCCTTACCTGCTGCACATCTTTCCCAGCTCTATCCCTCTGTCTAGCCAATTGGTACAGGTCCTTTTCTCCCTCTTTAGTGTCCAATCTCTCATACAACTCTCTATATGCCTTATCCTTAGCCTTCGCCACCTCTCTCCTTGCCATGCGCCTCATCTCCTTATACTCATGTCTACTTTCTTCATCTCTTTGACAATCCCACTTCTTCTTCGCCAGCCTCTTCCTCTGTATACTCTCCTGTACTTCCTCATTCCAACACCATGTCTCCTTGTCTTCCTTCTTCTGTCCAGATGTCACACCAAGCACCTTCCTAGCAGTCTCCCTTACTAGCTCTGCTGTAGTTACCCAGCTATTCGGTAACTCTTCATTGCCTCCCAGTGCCTGTCTTAACTCTTCCCTGAACTCCACCTCACAATCACCCTTTTTTAACTTCCACCATTTAATCCTTGGCACTGCTTTCACACTCCTCCTCCACTTCTTGATCACCAACATCATCCTGCAGACCACCATTCTATGCTGCTTAACTACACTTTCCCCAGTCACCACTTTACAGTCTCTAATCTCCTTCAGACTGGCCCTCCTACATAGGATATAATCCACCTGTGTGCATCTTCATCCACTCTTGTACATCACCCTATGCTCCTTCCTCTTCTTAAAATACGTATTCACCACAGCCATGTCCATCCTTTTCGCAAAATCCACAATCATCTGACCTTCTGCATTCCTCTCCTTAACACCATACCTACCCATCACTTCCTCATCCCCTCTATTCACTTCACCAACATACCCATTGAAGTCCGCTCCAATCACTAGTCTCTCACCCTTGGGTGCACTCACCACCACTTCATCCAACTCACTCCAAAAATTTTCTTTCTCATCCATCGCACACCCGACTTGTGGAGCATATGCACTAACAACATTCATCATTACACCACCAATTTCAAGCTTCATAAACATCACTCTATCAGACACTCTCTTCACCTACAAAAGACTCTTGGCATGCTGTTCCATTAGGATAACCCCTACCCCATTTCTTCTGCCATCCACACCATGATAGAACAATTTGAACCCGTTTCCTATACACTTGGCCTTACTTCCCTTCCATCTGGTCTCTTGCATGCACAATATATATATCAACCTTCCTTCTCTCCATCATATCAGCTAGTTCTCTCCCTATACCAGTCATACTGCCAACATTCAAAGTTCTTACCCTCAGTACTACACTCCTAACCTTCCTCCTCTCTTCCTGCCTTCGGGCATGCCTTCCCCCTCCTCTTCTTCTTCGGCCAACAGTAGCCCAATTTCCGCCAGCACCCTGTTGGCTAACAGTACTGGTGGTGGTTGTTGTTAACCCGGGCCTCGACCGATCCGGTATGTAATTATGAAAAGTTCTCCGCATCAGTAATTTTTGGCAGAGGTTTTACGCCGGATGCCCTTTCTGATGCAACCCTCCTCATTTATCCGGGCTTGGGACCGGCACAAAGAAATTCACTGGCTTGTGCATCCCCAGTGGCTGGGTTGGAGCAGTATACAGACCATTTATAATATGTCTGCATCCTACACAAGTTTTATTCAAGACTGTCAAAAATACTTGCAGAAATACAATTTTCAGTATTTTTCCACAAGTATAAGGAAATGCGTGAGTATGTCTGGAAATGATAAAACATGTTTTGCTCTACAAATATAAAATATATTAAAATATATTGAATTACACAAAATATTGACGTTATGAATGAACAGTACAAAATTAAATGGTGCTTAGCATTTTGGTACTTTAGCTACAAGTTACCATATGCTACTTATGATAGATAATACCTTTTGTATCAATCAAGACAAAATTATGCCTTCCTCATGCATAGGCCCAGAATTATGTTTGTTTCTTGTTCACTGTGGTTTTTCTGCTGCATGTCTTGTGTTTGTCTCCCTTGTGTTCAAGTCTTATGATGGAAGTGCTTAATGGATATTACCAGTTGCCAGAAAAAAAAACAGTTAAAATAATGTAGATGGTTAAATTAAGATCTCCTGAGGTTACGACAGCCTTGTATGCTTCCTAAGAATTCCCCTGCATTTCAATGCTTTTTTTTTCTTAGCAAGAATGCATTAAACCACATTAGAGTTATTGTGTCAATGACCTCCATCCACCCATTCCTATTTACAGGAATAGGAAGAACAACAGGTATCTTGCAATTTCATACCCAAGAAGAGCTGACTCATAATGGTGTTTTTTTCAGTTTTGTGTTTACATTTTGATGAGTCATTGAAAAGGCACAGAGAGTTCTTAATTAAAGCAGAAAATATTTCAAAGTGATGGATTCTCAAGTTAACAAGGTTTTGTTTTATGGGGTTTTAAGAATCTGTCTCTCTGCCTCTAAGAAAATGGCATTCCACATCAGTTTTTATAGAATGGAGCTAATTGCATTCATTGGATATTAGTAGAGTACCATGCAGGGCTCATTTTATAACATTCTTAGTCTGTGGTCTGTAAAGCCAACAGTACAACTAGCTTTCAGCATAATAAAAAAGAAATACATGTTCAGGATTTCCTTATGTACAGCTCCTTCAAGACATAGGGATATTCCCATGCAGTGAGTACAGCTGCAAACTCTGTTGACCTGATGTCTTGCTCTGCAAACTGCTGCTCACAAAAATCATGAACTTTTCCACCTGGAAACTAATCTTTATTACCATGTCATCAACATGAAGAGTGGGATATTACTAATTGTGTGCATTCACATGCGCTCATACACACACACACACAAACATACATACACATACATGCTTGCACAGGCACACCACCACCACTCCCACACATGCATATGCACACAGGTGCACACATGTGCACAAAACAAAAACAAGGCAGTGGACCTGAAAAGGTAGTAGCCACACAAGATTAATATCAGGATACCCTTAGCCACAATAGCATTCTCCCAGTTTTTCTTCACTGATTACAACACTGGCCTGTAGGCTGTACAAGCTGGATGTCTAGGGGAGCTTTCAACTCTAGCCTTAGTCATATACTGTGTCTTGATAGGGTAATTAAACAGTCTGTGTTTTCTTCAGGTATTCAGCAATTAGTCTTTAGTTGTTTGTGACCTCTAGTCAAGCATATAAAGGTTGCCAAGCGGCCACCTTAAGGGATTAGAGAAGTTCCTAGCAGAGTTGCTTATTGCTTTCTTACAAGTTGCTAGGTGATTTCATCTAAGTGACAGCTGCAAGGCAGCCAGCTGGAGCATTTCATCACCGTTGTCAGGCACTAATTTATTACATGCATCATTAGGTCAGAACCAATGCCTGATTGGTCATGCCTTTCTTGCATAGTCTTTCATAGGCAGTCTTTCTCACTATGAACTGTTACACACTTTTGCAATAGTAGCAGGGAGTTTACAGGAATTAGTAGGTACAAATATTTTAGGAAACAGCAGTTTCCTATATGCTTATGTGGTATTTTCTACTTCCCCATGCGGGCACTGTTTTTAATTCCAGAACATCAGAGTGACTTCAGCAGGAGAGAAGTCCATGTATAGAATGAAATGTACTTAAAAGATTTTGGTTCATGACACTGACAGACTACTACAGCAACTTGTACTGGGGAAGAGGCATTACTTGCCTAGAGAACACAGCAGGGCATGAAGACCAGATTGCAGGAAAGATAAAAATAATGTTGAATAAATGCGGCAGTCGGAATTAGAACTTGAGACAGTAAAGTTTAAGTGTGTGGCATGTGTCAGTATTTCACTCATCTCACACTCGCTCTTTCCTTCTTACTGCTCTAGAGTGATGCAGAGGGGCAGGCTATATTACAGCCTAGAATAAACATGTAAAAGACTGTCATGTATTCTAAATAAAACGTTTCTACGGAGGTGCAGTTCTATACTGACCCAGAAATCAAAGTTATGCAATATATGTAAATTTGCTTTTGCTGTATTTATAAGTTAATATTTAAAAAACAATGAAAACATATGGTCAGAATGAAACAGATTAAGTAATATCTGATCTTTGAAAACTATTGGAATCTGTTTGTAATTTAGGATTCTGTATTGATAGAAGTCATTCAGTGCAGCTCTAGATTCTGAGGGGCATATTCATCTGTGAACTACAGAAAATATCGCAAAGTTCTAATAACTCTAATGCTGCACAGATTTGAAAATGCGTAAGCATGACAATTTTACATTGTCAATTTGCTGCATTTTATGTACCTCAATGCATTCAATTATGTTAATTTGTAGACAGACATAATGGCATAAAAGATATCAAAGTGTGCCCTAACTTTTGCTATGGAGTTTGCTAAACAATGGCCCTCTCCTCTGTAGATTTCTCTTATTGCTTTTATAATTCATCATATCTTCCAGTTTATAAACATACGGCTCATGAAAGCTTTAACAATTCATTCTTACTTCCATCCATCACCCCTTTTTCCCAGTTTTGCACATGGGGTTGGGGTGTCACTTCAACAGTGACTAGCCTGGCTACGATAGTTCTTCCACACCACACACTCGCATGCACAGTTGCACACTCACACCTATGGCCAGTTTAGAGTATCCAATCCACCTACTGCATGTCTTTGGAATGTGGGAGGAAACCAGAGCACCCAGAGAAAAAACACTGGAGCTCAGGGAGGACATGTAGACTCTGCACAGAAGGAACCCAGCTGAGAATCAAACCAGGGAGCCTCTTGCTGTGAGGCACTACTATCATCATTCCTTTACTGATGCCTTACCCACCCAGTCATTATAATCACCATTTTATGACAGTCTAGTTGCTCCACAGTCACTATCATGGTTATTTCATGGTGGCCCAATGGTCCATTACCCTCCTGTGTATCATTTTTTTAGTCATCAAGTTTACTACTCTCTCCCATTGCCTCTGTGAACATTATGATGCATGTACTTCCTGAAACCTCAGTAGGTGTCTGACAGCTGTGAAGATGGCTATGACAGTCACCAGAGGAAAATTATCAGATGCCAGCTAGACCAGAATGCAGGACATGGAAGATATTGGAGCGAGACCTATGCAAGGGAATGTGCCATCCCTGTGTTTAGCTGAGTCAGGGAAGGAAATTGACCATTAGATACTTTGAAAAGCATGATTACAGTGCACAAATAGAGTAATGCTAGATGTTGGAAGGGGGGAAATTGTCAAGATGGATCAGGCAGAAATTAAAATATTGTCAAACTACTAAATGGGAGGGAAGAGTGAGTGGTTTGGGAGCAAATATTCAGGAGTGAAATTCCTTCTGCTGCTATATGTTACAAACTCTGTTCTGGGAATTAATTTTCGAATTTTACATACAATAGCAGATGTGCAGGGTAATTCATAAGACCTGTGGGTTTGATTAATCAAATATGCCTTAGATGTTATAAAAGAAAATGTTTTTTGGGGAGGTAGCTAATCAGAGAACTCCAACAATGGATCTTCGCATACCAGTGACTGAGGTGAATCAATACCTTCCCAAGACTAAAATACAGAAGCTAAACTGAATGGTTCATCTGCAATGAGTTAAGCCAGAGCAGGATGCACCTGAATGGTATTCCTAGAATAGAAGAAAGGAAATAATCAACAATCACACTTAAATTCATCCCTTCTACTTTAAATGATTCAAATATTCTGACTGTTCAAATGACTGAATTCAGCAAGAAGAGTTGGTTGCTAAGTCTAATCATGGATTAAGACATGTAATCTGTAATTTCCACTTTATTAACAGTAAAGTAATCATTCATAACTAATACTTTGGAACTAAAAGGCACTAAAATGCATTGTGGAGTCTTTCTTGTCTTTCAGGCTGTTCAGTGCACTAGATCTAAAACAAGCTGCACACAATAAAGTATTGCTTGAACTGGAGAAGTGAGTGCTTCTCTTTTGAATGGGCTTTGTCCCCTAGCTTGTAACACTTTTAGAGACAAAAACTGTTGAGTACAATACCCCTTTCAGTATGTACATCACAAAGCACATACAGCAGCTGAAGAGACCACAGAGGTTCCTCAAACATCTACCCTACACAGATAGGCTAAAAACCCTGCCTTGATGGGACTGCTGCAAATCTACAAGTCTAGCTCCACTTGAGTAACCCATGCACATGACCTCAACCTGGTCTGTGACATCAATAGGACTTGCTGGAAGGACAGATTTGTGTCCCAGAGACTTGCCCTTCTGTGGAATATACTCCCTCTCCATGTCAAGCAGAGTACCTCATTAACCGCTTTAAGCGCAACCTGGATAACTGGATGGGGAACAGAAAATGCACCCTTGGGATTCCACCTCTGTCCCTGCTGGACAGGGGAATCGGATGCTGACTTGTTGGTACATGGGCTAAATTCTTGACTAGGCCTCAGGCCAACAGCCTAGTAACTTCCTATGAAAAAACAGTCCTACCAAAGCTCAGAGGAACTCTGATCTATTATTTTCTGGCTTGGAACAAGGAAAGTCACAGAATGCCCATTCAAACATGGATATAGACAATGGATGAGATTGAAGACATAGCAATGTATTTTGAAGAGGATTACTGTGATGATATGACATCTGTGCCAGGAAGAGCAGGGCAGTGCATGTGTAACATATGCCAGCATAACTAGCTGGAGTTTTTTTAAATAATTTTATGCCATTTGACTATCACACTGATTTGTACAGATGCTTATGTTAAAAATGTATTTGTAAAGTTGCTTGTGTTAAAAATGCATCAACTGTGGGTCCTGATGGACAGAAAAGAAATATACGCATATGTCAGACAGTATTCTTAGGACTGATTAAATGTATATGTTTTAACAAAGAATTCTGGAAGAGAAGAGGTTAATCTCAGTCCAGCTAATTCTGAAAAATAAGTTGAAAGTAAAATGGGTTGTTTTAGGCCATAAAGATTTTATTTTACAGGTCTGATGTTGTTTTACAAATCTGATTGTAGCCGGAGACAAACATGTCTAAGAAAACCAGGACTAGGAATCTTACTGTATTGTCCTTAGGGCGTGCACTATTTGCTACCCTGGATGGGTGGATGTTTTTGAAATTGTTTTATAGCTTCCAGATGCTGCAGCAGATCTTAGCAGAGCTCTGGATATGTATTGTAAAAGACTCAGGTGGCCAGATGTAATGTCATTCTATAACCAGCACTGAAATTATTCTTTAGATATTAGTGAGAGATGTGACGGAACTCTTATAGCAGCACATTGTTTTTTGTAACCTGACTGGAAAGATCTCTCAGAGATATCTCACACAACCTCACACCTCATCTTGCTTGCTGTAGTAAGCAACTCAGCACTCATATCTTGCCTTGCTTTAATAAGTAACCAGGGAAGACTAGTTAAGTATTGTTTTTCTGCATCTATGTGAAACTATCCAACTGTGTTATTTTTTATATCTCCTGTGATTGAAACTCTGGTGTTTATTGTAACTAGATATTCAGTATTCTCATGTTTTCTATTTTATTATTTATTATTAAATATTTCTATACCTTTCATTGTGGTTGGTCTTTTAGAGAATACTTTTAACATTTTAAGATTAATTATGCTCATTTTAGTGACACTGTGGCCATTCCTGAAAGCCTTGTGCTTTGGTCAAACTCTACCATTTGTATTAGTATTAATTTACTCAGTATAATTGGGTACCATTGTAAGAGTTTTAGAGTAGCTGACTCACTGCAGCATAATTACCTTATAGTCTGGGTAGTGGAGGCACAGCTTTTTCCCAGGTGTGTGTGTGTGTGTGTGTGTGTGTGTGTGTGTGTGTGTGTGTGTGTGTGTGTGTGTGTGTGTGTGTGTGTGTGTGTGTGTGTGTGTGTGTGTGTGTGTGTGTGTGTGTGTGTGTGTGCCACTTGGAACAGGGACAGAGAGCTCCAAAGTGGTCAGTGTCGAGTCTTGCTTGATGCCTGGAGAGAGACAGAGTCCAGCTCCAAGACTAGAGGGTGCTCTCTGTGTGCTCTTAAGGGAAATTGTGCTTTAGAGGAAAACATGCATTAAAAGAAATTGTTGATAATAAAAAATTGAGAATTATGAAGGCAGATAAGGGGGGGTTGGTCTTAATGGACCAAAAGCAATATATTGAAAAAATGGGGGTTGAATATACAAGCATTGATGGTGAAAGTCTAAATAAATGTTATAAATATGTACATGCTTTTTTCCTAGATAGCCTTTTGGAAGGCCATATTAATGAGGACATATTCAACTTTTGTAATATCAAAAATCCTAGAGTTAGGGTTTTGTTTGGCATCCCAAAATTACATAAATGTTCAAAGAATCCCCCCGTTCAGCCAATAGTGTTGGCACCTCATTATATTACAGAAGGAATTTCCCTATTATTAGATAGTGTTTTAAATTTATTAGTGAGTAGATTGGATGCATTCATTAAAGATTTGAGGGTTTTTTGAACACATTTTGTGAATTTAACAGTAATTATGAAGTTAATACTATTTGTACCATTGATATCTGTTCTCTGTTTACAGCTATTCTTCATGTGGAATGAACTGAGTTTGTCAGAATGTTTTAAACTACGTTTTCATGTATTTCCACCTAACAAGTGAATTTTTATTGCAACTTGATTGAGGTATTGTTAGATAATAATTATTTTATTTTTAATGAAAGTTTTTATAAGCAAAGATGGGGAGTAGAGATGGGTTCGCCGGCAGCCCTTTCTTTTGCTAATATAGTTTTAGGTTGGTGGGAATACAGCATGTTAAATGATATCAAAGGCAAATTTAATGTGTGTTTTTATAAGCATTTTGTAGACAATTTGTTTTTTGTCTTAGAAGGTACTACCACTGATTGTCAGAGGCTTTTGAAAGAAATTAATGTAAAGTCGGATTTTTTAAAGTTCACTATGGGGATGTTGGTCATACCGTCAGCTTTCTTGATGTTATACTGCAGTGGAATGATGACAAGAAGCAGTTTGAGAGTAGTATACATAGAAGAAATATGTTTACCAACAATTACTTGTATAGTAATTGTAATCATCCAACTTTCATGAAAAAGAACTTACCTAGGGGACAATATATTAGGGCTAGTCGTATGACAGTGGATGACAATAAATTGGAGGAGACATTTTATTTTACTACTAACCTATCTAAGAACAGGGGATATAAAGAAGCCTTTTTGAAAAAAAATAGAAGATGAAATAAAGGCTAAAAGGTAGTCTGCGTTTACACCAATTTTGAAATTTCCTTTTGTTAACAACAAAGAGAGATATGGTATGGAGGGGGGAACAGTGAGGATAGAAGGATGACTTATGCTTTGTATATGACAGTATATAGTAAAAATATATGTTCTATCATAAATAATAATTGGAAAATTTTACAAGGTAATGGAGAACTGGCTAGCATAGTAGGATAAGTGCCTAAGTTTGTGTACAAGAATAATTATAACTTGAAAAATCTATTTCAAAAAAAGAATAGTAAAGAGTTAGTATACAATGAAGTTCCCCCTAGTAAACCACTAGGAATGTTCAGATGTGTACAATGTAATACTTGTCATCACATACATGAAGGACATTTTATTATGTTGGTCAGTCCCTCATATACTATCACTTTGAAGGGGAGATACAATTGTCAAACAAAGGGGGTGGTTTATATATGTGCGTGCTCAGGCTGTCCAGCTTTTTATATTGGGATGAGTACTAGGAGGTTACTTGAACAAATAAGAGAACATCAGTATTATATTAAAAAGAAAGAAATGAAAAGTGCCTTGTATAAGCACACTTTAAAGTGTTCTTATTATAAAATTTAAGTATAAATTATAAAAGATTTCTTTTTTCAGTTATTGAACAGGGACAGATGAAAATTTAAGAGGGGGGACCTAAAGAAATTGTCTTGAACAAAGGGAGGCTTTTTGTCAAATTAAATTGCTGGCTGATAAACCCCCATGGCTCAGTGACACAGTGAATATAAAATGTTTTTTTATTTTTTAAATACAAGGGTGTATGTTAATAAAGGGCATTAATAGAGACATTAATGAGTTTTATTGATTTAATTGAATAATTATTTTATGAATTAGATGTAATTAGTATGCAACTATTTTAGTATGGTGGATTTAGTGTGTATTTGTATTCTGATGAAGTCTTTTTGATGAAAGTGTCTAATAAACTGAGTGGACGCCATTATGGTGTGAAAGTTTCCTTGCTGGTTATCATACGAGATTTTGGTATTTTGGGGAAATTGTGCTTGGTGCAGAGAGAGCTGTATCTGAAAATACTGTGTGCATCCACTTTTGTTCCTAGTGGCCATACCTCACTGGCATCAGTGGGTTGATTGAGGGCCCTTGATTACTGGCCCGGAGTAGGGACTGTCACAATGACCATCACTTTTTCAGCCTGATGAGAGCCATATAAAGAGAGAGGAAAAGGTTAGGCATGCAAGACATATCCACACTGTGAAAACATCCAAAGTACAGCAGACAAGGAATGGTGATAACTCAGGACTAAGGAGCAATCCTTTGGATAAGATAAGAAACCAGTGCTGGACAGTGAATACTACCAAATGGCTAGTGTGTGTGTGTGTGTGTGTGTGTGTGTGTGTGTGTGTGTGTGTGTGTGTGTGTGTGTGTGTGTGTATGTGTGTGTGTGTGTGTGTTTTCCTTCCACTGTCTGCTGACCATTAGATTTTCTCTGTCAGCCCATTTCTTCCATCACCAATGTGAGAGAATTGAGGCAGGAAACCATCTACACACTCATCAGGGTTTGTATGCAGTGTTTTCATTTTTTTCTCCCAGTCCTAATGGTGCATTTGGCAAGGTGTTAGGGGACAAACTTGCAATTGGCTGCCTAAAGGGGTTATTCCTTACTTCCAGAAGGGGAGTTGCCTCCAAGCAGCTCTGCTCCCCCACATGCATCCTACAGAGAGCGTGTACTTGTCCCTTCAGCACATCCATCATCCCCACCCCCTGGTTCCTCCACTGCAGAATCATGTCACCAGACCTGAGCCATTAGAGCTATGTTCAGTTTTACAACAATCAGACACAACGAAGAAAAGAAGATTGTTGCTGCTGAAATGGATGAAGGTAGACAAAATCTTAAGTGCAGTATTTCATTTCTGACATATGATATGGTTTAAATATTTACCTCACAGAGCATGTCCCCTAGCAGACTACTTTAACAGTACCCTATTCCATTTAGTTATGGTCTTTCACAATTTTTTACAAATTGACTTGACAACTTTGGAGGAATGTTTACTGCCTCTATACAGCTTTTAATCAGTAGGGTTTTCTAACTGATTTAGTGCTGGATCGAGTCACTGTACTGTTAGATATTTAGACTCCAGCTGCACAGATATTCAATTGCAAGTATACTCCGCAGAAGTCATTTTTTTCCATTGTGGAGGGGGTCGTTTATACGTGAGAGTGACAAACATGATCTTGGGGGCAGAGCTGATATTAATGTGAGTATGATAAAGAAAGGAGATGTTTTAGGGAGATGTGGGGCACTGCGGAGAAGATTCTAATCTGTGATTAGGCAGATTCCTTGTTAATAAAAAGACTGGGGTCAAGGTACTGCTTCAGCCAGTAATAAGACCACAAGCCCATTATTCAAATAAATAGTTTTTCTCTTTCATTAACTTTATTTCCTGTAAAAGAATTTGAAAAAGTACACTTTAGCCTACTTAAAACATTTTTTATTTAAAAAATAAACAACATAAAGTTTAAAAGATAAAATAAATAACTATTTACAACTACTGTATTGTGATGTCATTATTAAATCTACTAAAAGCAACATCATTTGTGATCTGCAACTGTAATGAGGAATTAAGGTTCAAATTTCAAGTACTTAATACCTATATAACTAAAAAAGTTATTGCTAGCTATATATCTGCCATCTTAAATTATGCAAATTACCATTATAAATGGGAAACAGCATTTAGTCAAAAGACCATTACAAAAGTGACAAGATATTCAGTTTCAACATTTTATATATTTCCAAGGAGGAAATAAGTAACCTTTATATGTTCAACATTGAATTAAATATTGTCATATTTGATGTCCTTACACTCACCGTTGCAGTATTCCTTACAAATGGGATTCCCTGCAGTGAAGCCCACTGTCCGGCCAGTTTACCAAAGTCTACTGTTGCTTTAAGGTACGCTGAACATCACCTGCACACTCCTGACATTCAGGCATACCATCCTCAGAACTCTTTTGCTGCCAGTCCAAATGCTGTTTTAACCATTGTTCTGTTACAGCTATCTATTTTTTTCCTCGTTTTTCTGTTTGTTGGCTTTCCTGTGCTTACTCCTGTTTGCTGGAGTCTTCACAGTTGCAGATAAGTACCCAGTTGGGTTTTTTGGTTACTTTTTCTGTTTGTTTTCTGCTGTTTGGGGTTAATTTCTTCCAGGTAGGGTAAATGCCAGTTTGGGAGACTGATTCCCCATAAAGACTGCCACAATGTGTCTTTTTTGCCTAGAAGCTGCTCAACCATACATCTTGTTCAATTTGTCAGGCATTTGTCCCCAAAACTCTTCATAGTAGGCGTTCTTCCCTTTCCTTGTATCTTGGGCACCAGCATCTTAAGCTTCTTGCTGCAGATTCTATGGATGGAACTTCCTGCCCTGAGGGTCAGCCATCAGGGAAGCAGAAGGTGCACAAGGTAAGTCCAGAATCTTCTGCTGTCCAGCCTCTGCAGGGAGTTTCTCCTGAGGTTATTATGTACCTGGAGGCTCACCTGGTTGTTTTGTCAGATTCTTCTACCTCATGTGGGTTGGAAGCTGGTGAGGATCTGGCAGCCAGCACATCCAATGAGACTTTGCAGGTGTCCATTTTGGGCTTACAGAGGGAGCCAAGGTTGACTGTTTCCTAGGGGTCTACAGGGGTTCTGTAGTTTCTCTTTAGGGAAGAGGTTCCTACTGTGGTTGTGGAATGCCATCCTGAGTCTGGGCCTTCTCAGGTTTCTTGGACGGATGTCCCAAGAAAATTAATCATGTTTCTTCTGCTCCTAGTGATCCACAAAATGAGTCGCAGGCCTTTACTCAGGGGTTATTTAATGCTTTATTGTTATTGAGGCCTCCTCAAGGGGTTTCAGTTCCTGCTCCTCCTTGGTCCTCCTCTTCCCGTAAAAGGCCCAGAGGATTGCATTCTTCTGAGGTGGTTTCTGATGATGACTCCCTTGCTTATTCTTCCCAGATTCCTTCTCCTTTAGACTACAGGTCTGAGGAGGAGGATTCTCATACTCTAGATAATCCTTCTGAGGAAATTTCCTTTGGGGACATGATCTCTAGGATGAGGGATTTTTTTAAGTGGGATTGTGCCTAGGTTTCGGATATCCATAAGAGGTACTATGAGATACTGTAGATGGAATCTCCTAAACCTGCAGCCATTCCTCCTGTCTTGCCTGCTTTATTGGATGTTTTTTTCCACTGCCTATAAAAACATCTGATTCTCTGCCCCCTGCTCCCAGGAAGTCTGATAGGTTTTATAGAGTGCCTGAGGATTGCTCCTTTTTGGTAAATGCCCTGCTGCTGACCCCTCTGTGGTGTCTGTAGCCTCTGATAAGCCATCTCAATTGCTTCCTTCATCCAAGTTACTGCCTTCTGACAAGGACAGTAAAACCATGGATAGGCTGGGTAAGAAGTTTTATACTTCAGCCACCCTAACTTTTAGGGCTATTAATTATCAGGCCCCTATCTCTAGGTATGTCTTCCAGACTCTGAGAGTAAATCTTCTGCTCTTTCCTTGCTTGGGACTTCCTCTCAGGTATTTCATCATTCTATCAAATGTAGTTATGATGCAGCAGAAGCCTCTTCCAGGGCTGCTGCTTCTGGTTTGGTTCTGAGGAGATATTCATGGCTTCGGCTTCACCCTTTGCCCAATGATATTAAGGCTAAGTTGATGGCTACTCCTCTGGATAATTCTCTTTTGTTTGGTGAACCAGCTGCTGGTTTATTTAAGTCTTTTCAGAGCAAAGGGAAGGCTTTACAGGAACTTAAGCATGTCTTTGCTTGTCCTGTACCTAAATTTCAGGGAAACTACCCTTCTAAGCCAGCCTTTGTTCATAGGCAGTCTTGCCCTCCTTCCATACCTCTCAACTGTACAGATTTTTGCAGAATGTCCAGATTTTTGCCTCATATTTTTGGTGTGTTCCTCTTAAAATTTGTACCTTTCTGGCAAATAGCTGAGGATTGAGGTCATTAAATAATGACAAATATTTGAGTTTAAGACTCCGCATCCTTCAGAAAATTCATGCTAATTCAAAGCCTATTATTCTGTCAACTTTCTAAGTTTGTAAGAGCAATATTGAAAATCTGTCCCTATCTTACCCCCATCATTTTAGGCTTTGTCCAGATTTTTTGTTCTAAGAGGTTGAGAGGTATGCGGCTCCTTCTAAGGGTAAAAAGGGTAGTAAACAGACTCAATCTGCTAAAGCCACTCAGACTGCAGGGATACTTAAGCCTTCCTTTCCTGACAAACCAGGTGCTGTATGACTGTCTGTTCCCAGCCATATTCCTCTTTCTCTAAGCCTTTATCTTTCTCTTCCCATTTGGCTCCAAATCACCCAGAATTCTTGGGCTCTGTCAATCATTTTGGCAAGGGTACTTCATGGTCTGGATTTTCCACCCTCCTTTTATGGGCATTCCTCAGCCTCCTCAGGAGCAACTTCCTTTTTCCCAGAAGTTCTTTGAGACCTCTTGTCTCAGTGTACTATTCAAGAGATGCCTTTGTCCCAAAGGGGAAAGGGTTTTTTTCAAGAATATTTCTAGTACCCAGAAAAGAGGGTACTTGGAGACCTACTCTCTTATCTAAACACCTTTCTGAAGGTACATTCCTTGCAGATGTTGTCCCTTCAGTCCCTTTTTCCTCTCTTGCTACCTCAGGCCTTTCTGGTGTCTCTGGGCCTCAAGGATGCTTATCTCCATATTCTGATCCATCCTGTTTACAGGAGATTTTTGCATTTCTCTGTTGCTTCCTGGCATTTTCAGTTCTGTGCTTTGGCCTTTGGCCTTTCTACTGTCCCAAGGGTGTTCACCAAATGCCTCACTCCTGTGATTGCCTTTTGCAGGCTTCAAGAGATCCAAATCTTTCCTTATTTGGACAACCTGCTGATTCAAGCATCTTCTCCAGAGGTCCTTTTGCAAAATCTTCATTTTACCATTTCTCTTCTTCAGAGACTGGGGTTCACAATAAACTTCAAAAAGTCTTCCCTGACTCCTTCTCAAGATCCTGTCTTTCTGGGTTGCAGGTTTCAGACAGTGCCAATGCTGGAATCCCTGCCTCCTCCAAAGGCATTAACTCTAATTTCTTTCTTTCAAACTCTTCTTCCCCCAGCACCCCCCCTTCTAGCCTCCATTACAGCCAGGGAGTTTCTGAAAGCTCTGGGGTTCATGGCTTCCACTATTCCAATGCTCCCTCTGGCCAAACTCCACATGAGGAAGTTCCAGTGGTTTCTGAAATTGGTGTGGATTCAGCATGTGCATCCTCTAGACTTTTCTGTTCCAATTCTCCCGTGTCATGTCTCAAGAAAGAACTTTTGTGGTTGCTTCAGCAGTTGTCTCTGAATCTAGGGCTCCCTTTTCAGCCTCCTCTTCCCTCTCAGGATCTGTTCACAGATGCTTCAGATGTGGGATGGGGAGCAACATTTGGCTCCCTGAGGGTTCAGGAGGTGTGGTCGCCTCATCAGCAGAAGAAACACATCAACATCAAAGAGCCGATGGCTCTTATGCTGGCTCTTCAAGCCTTTCATCCTCTCTTCTCTCCAGGGCCTCTCAAGGTATTCACAAACAATACCACAGTCATATGGTATATGAACAAACAGGGGGGTACAAGATCGTATCATCTTTGCCAGCTGGCAGTTCTGGTATGGAATCCTGCTATCCAATATCAGATGACTCTTTAAGCAGTTTACATTCCTTCAGACTGGAACATTGTGGCAGATAATCTGAGCAGATCCTTCACTCAGTCCCATTCATGGATGTTTCACAGGGATGTGTTTCTGGACATTGTTCACCAGTGGGGTACTCCTCAAGTAGATCTCTTTGCCTCCCCACTGTACAGACAACTTCCTTTGTTTTGTGCCAGAGTCCCAGGTCCTCTGGTACGGAAGGTGGACACTCTCTCCTTTTCTTGGAAGGGGGTGTTTCTTTATGCATTTCCTCCCCTTCCTCCCCTTCCGTGAGTCTTGTCCAAGATTCAGCAGGATGGTCCCAAAATCTTGTTGGTGACTCCCTTTTGGCCATGACAGCACTGGTTCCCTCTACTTTTGCATCTAACCAGGTGCAATCATCACAAGTTACCACACAGGGTGGATCTCCTCACACAAGACAAAGTGTCTCTCATCCATCCTCACCTGTCCATGCTTCAACTGACAGTGTGGGTAATAGGGTTTTGATTCCTCATAGACACCTTTTTTCTGAGGACATGCTGCAGATCCTGCAGGAGGCCATGAAACCTACTACTAGGAAATCCTACTTATCTAAATGGAAGAGATTTTCTATTTGATGTCTTTCTCATGACCTGGACCCACTTTCTAAGGATGTTCCTTTGGTTCTCTCTTATTTGTGCGAGTTGCTTAATGCTGGTATGGCCTATTCTTCTATTAAGGCCCACTTATCAGCTCTTTTCTGCTTGTCTGTCTTGAACTCCCCCATTAGCTTATACATTTGAGGCTAAGCAATTTCTTAAAGTTGTCCTTAATATTAGACCTCCCTGGAAGCCTGTTCCTCCTCCCTGGGATCTTAATTTCATTCTGGAAATATTGGCTCAGGGTCCTTTTGAGCCTGCTGTTTCAAGTTCCTTGCAACATTGTTCTTGGAAGATAGTCCTTTTGTTAGCTCATACTTCTTCCAGGCATGTGTCTGAGTTGCAAGCCCTTATGGCTTGTCCACCTTTTTTGATATTTCATGAGGACAGGGTGCCCTTGCATACTAATCTTTTTTTTATGCCTAAAGTGGTTAATTAACTGTCATTTAATCAGTCTATTCATTTGCCTACTTTTTTTCCCTGTCCGCAATCTGACAGTGAGAGGGTGCTGCATACCTTAGATGTGCACAGACAGCTCAGATTTTCTTTGGATAAAACTAAAGGTATCAGAAAATCTGACCAGTTATTTGTTTCCTTTCATCCTAGGTCTTTAGGTCTGGCTGTTTCCAAGCAAACTATTTCCACTTGGATTTCAAAGGCCATTTTTCTTTGTTACACTTTTCATGGTGGCAGCCCTCCTTCTTCTGTAAAGGCTCATTCCACTTGAGTTGCAGCTACTTCTGGTGCCTTTTTCAAAGGCTTAGATGCTAATTCTATTCTTAGAGCTGCTACCTGGACTTCTGTGCATACCTTTGCCAAACATTACCAGTTGGATGGTATCTCCAGAGCTAGAGCTGGTTTTGCTGCTGCATGGCTTCTTGGAGGGCTCTGCTGCAGCCTTCTCCCAAGTTTCTTCTTGAGATTTGGCACTCTCCCATTTGTAAGGAATACTGCAGTGGTGAATGTAAGGACATAGTACAGTTGGTAAAATCTTTCCGTAATGGTAGATGTCCTTGCCTTCAGCACTGCAGTATTCACTCCTTCCCTCCATCTCCCTGGTCTTTTTTCCTTCCTGGATGTGCAGGTTCTTCTTGGTTTTTCTTGGACTGCTGTTCCTACTGGGACAATCATGTCACCTTTATACCCTAATTCACACAAGGAGTGTGCAGGTGATGTTCAGCATACCTTAAAGCATTGGTAGACTTTGGTAAACTGGCCAGACGGTGGGCTTCACAGTAGAGAATCCCATTTCTAAGGAATACTGCAGCAGTGAAGGCAAGGACATTATGGTAAGAGTTTACAGAACTGTACTTTACTTACATGAAAGTGAAAATTATCTGACCTTATGGCATAGAGGATAAAACCCTAACTACAGAGAAAATAGCCCATGCTTATTTACTAGCATGAGTTCCTGAGGGACTGGGCAAAGGAAAATGAGCTTGAAAGGCCGACACCATCTTGCACATTTTCAGGAAGCAAGGAAGTTGCTATACCCATGGCATTGGAGACACCTAGTGGTGGCCGAATGCATCACCTGCTTATGACTGGGTCGGATCATGCTATCTATGCAGAATTACCTTCTGTAGGTACTGGGAAAGGGAGAGATTAGTAGGCAGCATTGTGCCTTCTCTTCCTGTCCAGGCAAAGTACAGTTGTGTAAAATCTTACCATAACAGTAGCTGCCCTTCTTTTCACTGTTATTGTACTCATCACCTCTGGGATCTCCTGCAAAGGATAGCCCAATGTCGACCCAGCATACCAAAGCCTTTATTACATGGGAGTATCATACATCAGACATATGCTCCCTGTACAAATGTAGGAAAAAAGGTGAAGTGCATATGCTTTCAATCCGGAACTGAAGTACCCAAGGAGAACTAGTACTCCCAGTAGGAAGGAGAACATGTACATCCAGAAATAGGAAGGCAAAATGAAGAAGAAACCTCTGGCCAGAAAGAAAATACTACCCAAGGTAGAAGCAGGAAAAGAAAAAGGGGGAAGGAGGGAGGGAGTGAATATTGCAACAGTGAAAAGAAGGACATTTACTGTTATGCTAAGATTTTACACAACTGTACTATGTCCTTCCATTATGGAAAGATTTTACACAACTATACTACATATGCCTCCATATCACTGTGGCAGTATTCATCACCTCTGAGAGAGTAAAAAAGCTACAGTGAAGATAGGGAGGAGGAAGGCAAGGAGGAGCCCTCCACAAATCCATGAAGGATGGCCTTGACAGATCCTGCCCTGGATCTGGAAATGACATCCAATTTGTAATGTTTATAATGTGCCAACGGAAGACCAAATAGCAGCTTTAAGGATGGAGATGGTGTCCAAACTCTTCACGAAAGCCCTCAATGAAGCAACTGTGCTAGTAAAATAAGCCCAAATAGAAGCAGACAAATGTCTGCATGAAAAGTATAATGAAAAGAAATGGCCTTAGAAATCAAGGAAGAGAAGCTTTTCTTAGCTACTGCCAAGCCCAATGTCCTGGTATGAAAAGAAACAAAGCGTTGATCAGATTTATGAGAGGCCTTTGTTTTGTCTAAATAATATCTGAGCTGTCTATGCAAATCCAAGTTATGAAGAACTGTCTCACTAGTAAATTGTGGAGAAGGGAAGAAGGAAGGAAGCAGGATTGACTGATTAAGGGTCAGCTCATTACCACCTTGAGTATAAATGAAGGATTCATACACAGACACCCTGTCTCTATGAAAAAACAAAAATGGTGGTACCACCATCAAGGCCTCAAGTTTAGAAACTCTTCTGGTGGATATTAAAGCAATCAATAAAACAGTATTCCAGATGTAGTGTTGCAAAGAAGTGGAAGCAGGCTTGAAAAAAGCATGAGTCAGTTTTTTTCAAGGTCAAAATTAAGATCCCAAGAAGGAGGAATAGGCTTTCTTGAGGGTTTGATACGAAGAATGCCTTTTAGAAATTGCTTGACTTCAAATCTAGAAGCCAAGTGAGGGTTCAGTGGCAGACAGACAGAAATTACTTACAAGTGAGCTTTCACTGAAGAATATATAGCAGATCACACAGGTAGGAAACAGCCAAAGGGACCCCCAATAAAAAGGGATCCTGGTGATGCTGAAGACACCAGACAGAAAATCACTTCCACTTGGACATGTATGATTTTCTAGTATGGGGTTTCCTGGCCTCTTGCAGGAATGTAAGCATATCCTCAGAAAATTAGTGTGGAAAGGAATTAAAATCCTATTACTCAAAATGTCAGTTAAAGAGTGAGCATGAGGAAAGATCTTTTGTCCTCTGTGAGAAGGTCCATTTGGTGAGGTAACCTGTGATGACTGCCTCTTGTCAGATGGAAAAAGTTGTTTGGGCCAAAAAAGAGTCACCAACAAGATTTTTGGAGTGTCCTTCTTGATCTTGTGTAGGAACTTGGGAAGAAGAGGAAAGGGAGGAAAGGCATAAAGGAATATTCCCTTTCAAGAAAAAGACATGGCATCCACTTTCCAAGCTGAAGGACTTGGGACTATGGAACAGAACTGAGGGAGTTGCTTGTTCAGAGGAGAGGCAAAGATCCACTTGTACAATACCACCACCAATGAACCACGTCTATAAACACATCTCTGTGCAGCATCCATTTGTGAGCCTGTATCCTGGAACTGATGAGACAAATCTGCCACAGTACTGCACTCCAAAGGTATGTAGACTTCCTGTAGGGTCACCTGCAGATTGATGGCTATTTCCCAAAGCTGAAGGTCTAGTCTGCAAAGAAGATAAAACCTTGTGTCCTGTTGCTTGTTGAGGTACCATATGACTGTGGTGTTGTCTGTAAAAACTCACAATAGACCTGCCACACAGAGTGAGTGAAAAACTTGACAGTCCAGAATGAGAGCCTTCATTTCCTGGATGTTGATGAGGAAACCAAAGGCCCTGACGTTTAGGTTATATAAGAAACCTTTTAAAAGAAATACACATTTGCATTAGACTAGTATGCATCCACTTTTTATCTTTAAGAATGTTGTTGATAAAAAAATGAAGCGTGTCGCTAGACTGCATACTGAGGATAATCATATGTTGTTACAATTAAATAATACAGCACATGATTTTATATGTAGAGGTTATAATAGTAAAGTTGTTAGTAACACTAGAGATAATACAATTCAACAATATGATGCTGATGTCAGACCACTTTTCTCTAAGCAGCCCCACAATATAGGTATAGTTCAGCAAAGTAATAATGTTAATAAAGTTAGAAGATGCATGCTAACTTACAATCAAGATACAAAGGCTGATAAAGCCATTATTAATAAATACTGGTCCATTTTGTCTGCAGTACCAGAGATTAGGAATTCTATAAGTGATGAACCAGTCTTTGGTTAGAAAAGATGTCCTAACTTATTTTTATTCTTTAATAAACTATGTTATAAAGAACAACCTCAAAGTATTATATATTTTAAGACCAATAAAGTAGGAACACATAGATGTAATAAATGCATGCACTGCACCAGTATTAATACCGATAAAAGCTTTACACATCCATTTACTGGCAAAATATTTAATGTACGAGTGTTTAGATATTGTGATTCTAGGAACATTATATACCTGGCTACTTGCCAGTTATGTGATGCATATTATGTGGGAAAAAAACCAACAGATGGTTGAAAGATCTTATTAGTAGCCATTTCTCTGAAATTAACACAAATGCATTATATAGGTATATTTATAATACAGGCAACACACACTATTTTAAATTTATGATTTTATTTCAAATGAGTGAGTCCCTACGTGGTGGTGATATTGTTCAACGTACAGAGTTAGAGGAATATAGATGAATTTTACGACATAGAGCTCATATATTACCAGGTTTAAGTGAAGTATCTTTAAAGCCCCATTTGAGAGAATTATATCAGAGGGTGTAATTGTATAATATGGCTCTTATCTATTTTAATGGCTTTAGTAACTGTTATAAATGTTTATGTGCCTGAGGAAGCTTTTAAGTACAACTACAAAATTGCATATTAAAGTATTTGACTTCAGTTTGGTGCTACGTGGTTTACAGTGGATTTTTCTCTTTTTTGATGATATGTCTGGCCAGATCAGTGTCTGCAGCCCTGTTTGTGAACACGTATAGAGTCTGGAGAGTAGCAGCTGATAGCACAGTACTTATGATAGTTGTCCCAAATCTTGATTTTGCAGCAATACAAGCTAATGAATTCCAAGTCATGGAATACTAATGCATCGTAGTAGGCTTGCATAGTATAACATGGAGGCACACACAGCCCCATTAACACTGAACAAGTTAGAAATCCTTGAGCGATAAAGTTGTACTTCATTGTATACAAGTAAAGAGAAAGGCCTGCTGCTGAATAATAAAACAGTATAGTGACCTTGAGGGTCAGCAGGATACAAGATGGACATACCAGCATCAATCACAAGAGAGTTTTATCACAATACTGGATGGAAGTAATATAGCAAATCATCTACATACCTTCAACAGCAATCCTTGAATAAATATTAAGAACTTGTTGCCAATTGTAATAACAGCTATGAATGAAAAATTGTGCTGTGATGCAATTTATATAGATTTAGCATTTGACAGTGTCATACGCAAAACACTGATCAATAAATTAGTACAACTAGGTATCAATGTACTCTTGATAAGATGGATAGCTGCATGGCTTAGAAACAGGACACAGCAAGTATCATACAGCAACTGGACAGATGAAATCCTTTGTTACAGTCAAGGTGTCCCACAGGGCTCTGCCCTAGGCCCTTACTTGTTTAGATTGTATCTTTCAGACCAAACTTTTTCATCTGAGGTGTTCTACTGTCTATATGCAGATGACCTAAAATTGGGTAAACATGTGTTACAGATAAGACATGTCTGCAAAATAACTTGACTAAATTGAACATTTGGGCACTGGAGAATAATATGCTGATAAATACATCACAACTAAGCATATGAGATTATGGAGAAAGGTGAAAGGTGAATATTTAATACAGCACACAGTGATTATAACTGTAGACTCACTTAAGGACCTGGTTATATGGGTAGATTCAGCTATGAGTTTTTCTAATCATATCAACCAATCAGTTAATGATAGTTATAGAACTATAAGGTCTATAAAAAGATTTATAAAGTCCAGGAAATCAAAAATGATGAAGTCACTGTTTATTAGTTACATTAGACCCACACTTGAGTATGGAATAACAATATGAAAACAAGCATGAGTAAACTGGAAAGAGTGCAGTGGAAATATACCAAGGGCATCCATGGATGTGAAAATTTATGTTATTATGAAAGACTAAAATATCTGAACTTGTACAGTATCTGTTATAGATGTCTAAGAGGAGATCTTATTCAGGTATATAGGGCATTAAGAGACAACTACCTCTGGGAATGTTTGGGGTTATCAAAAAGTACTACAGAAAAATCAGACAACCTATGTAAGAGATTCTATAGGAATGAGAAGTGTACTAATTGGTTCCCTGACAGAGTAGCTGAAGCATGGAACAGTCTACCAAACTGCAGTAAAGCAAGTACTAGTTTAGAATAGCCTGGACACTTATTATGGGGACAAGTGTTTTGGTATACTGGCAAGCTAGAAGGGCATGAATGCCCATGCTTGAAATATTTGTATGTATGTAATTGTCCCAATTTTCATTTAGATGTAAAAGGTTTAGATGGCTGTACATATTACACTATAATGCACAATAAATATACATACATGCTTTATAGTACCAACTTGACTTGGAAACATATTGATGAATGTACCCCAAGCAGAAAAAGCACCGTTGCTTTTTGCTAAAGTAATGTTCATACTGGAAGAGTCAAAAAGACATGTAGAACAGACTAGCTGTCAGTGATGCTACTATACTATGCATCACTTGTGCAGTTCAAGTTAATTCAGTTCTACTAAAGATGTCTCTTTCATTCACTGTGTGCTGGCTTCAAGGAATAGTTATTACAGAGCTCCTAATGAAAGCATCTAAGGTTGAGGGTATGCTACACCAATTTATACTTGTCCTGCAGTTCAGAATCATAAATCTCTTTTTTTGGAATCAGCAGACATGCCAATGAATGCTTATTTTTTTTCCATAAACATACATTACCTAGGGAAACATGCAAGCCTTTTCTTTCAGTCACCTACACTTCATCAAAAGCTATAACCTCAGGACAATTCCTTACACTCAGCAAAAAGCATTGTGGAATGCAGACCATTATTTATAATAGGCCTGATGTTGAAGTTGTGCCCATTTGTTGACACAACATTCTAAAAAGCTGTTTTTTGATATTCCAGTGCTAGGTGTGTGACTGCATTTAATAATGTTGCACAACAGAAACAGCATAAGTCTGTTCATACAGATGTCAGATAATAGTTGTATGTTTGTCTGTTGATTATTTAGCAAATCTGTTCTACACTCTTAATACACAAGCAATCCGCAGTTTTTTATTGGATACAGATATTAGAGAACTGTTAAGTACAGGTTTATTTATTTAATTTGTTTTCCTAATGGAGCTAAAATTTCACTTTTTTGTGTTTGCTCCTTGAAAACAATGTACATATCTATTGTATGTATTCCATTCTCATCCAATCTCTAATAAGAGTTAATTGGAGTGGATCAGGGATTTTTTTAACTAAATCTTTCTTGATGGAATCCTTTTTCTAAGTGGTGATGGAGAAAGAGGAATTATGTTGGGGCTAAAGGAGAGGAAGAGGAGGTATTACTATTTTGTGTAAGTTTTTGGATTGTTTTCATGAAATAGTTGTTAAGGAGAGTGGCAGGTTCAGTAGCAGTATTCTGTGTGAAGGGGTTGGGAGTTGGAGGATTGCCAGGATAAAGAAGATGATTAATGGAATTCCATTATTTTTTGGGGATTTTTATGTGGGTTATGTTGGTTGGAACAGAAGAAAGTTTTCTTGTCATTGTTAAGTTTTTTGGACAGGTTTCTCAGCTCCTTATATCTTTGAAGTAGAATAGAAGACTTATTTTTGACCCAGGCTTTCCAGATACTATCTTTTTTATGTATAATGGAGTGGGTATGTTTTGTGAGCCAGGGGGATGAGTTAGAGTTTATTCTGATTTTTCTGATAGGTGCCATGGAGTTAAGTATGTCTAGGAAATATTTTATTAAATGATGTTACAGCCTCTTTGAGACAGAGGTGTTGATGGAAGGACCATTTTACATTAGACAAATTGGAACTAAAAGTGTCAGGGTTGAATTGGTTGAGTTTATGATAGAGGTGGTCTTTAGGAGTATGTTTGGAGAATCTATGGATAAAGGTCGGGGAATGGTTGTTAAGAGAGTTAGGAAGTGTGCCAGGTAAAGGTGGGAATCGGAGTTGAGAATCCAGTCCAGGGTAGGGGCAGAGGTGGCGATTTTGTGTGTGATGGGGAGAGTTGGAGATGGTGTTTGATAGTAAAGTGGAATGCAGTAACAGGTTGATAGGAAAAGAAAAAGGAGGAAGGAGGCACAGAGATAAAGGTGTATCATGTTGATATGAAGAGTACTGTTTGAGAAGCAAGACAAGAGGTAAGTAACAGTAGTATGTTGTTCTAGTAGGAGGTTCTAGGGATAAGAGGGGATACTAATGTAAAGTAGGTGACAAGGAGAAGGAGGTGAGGTCAATTGACGTGGGAGGGAATTAGTGTGATGTGATTAGGGGGGAGGAGAGTGTGGAGAGAGAGGAGACAGTATATAGATAAATATCTTGACTGAACGTAAATGTAGACTTTCATGAACTACCCTTTCATAAAGTTAGCAATTAACATGTGTATGCTGAATGACAAAAACAAAATGGAATTCTGAGCCCTAGCAAAAATACACAAAAGTCTTGTCTGTGCAAGAGGAGCATTCCCTTCACATTTATAGCCCTCTGCAAATTCAGAACCCCTATTTAATCTAATTTTAATGTTTTACATTAAATGTTTAAAGTTTAATGCTTCAGTACCTGGATGCCCACCCAGACTTTAGCTACCAGCTAGTATTTCATTCAGCTTAAAGAAGAAATTCTGTATGTTGACATTCCAGAAAGAGTATCTTATGTAACGGTTTACAATACTATTTGTTTGCTCTTACTCATAAGTGAATTTCCTAAATTCCCAGTTGAACAATTTATATCAGCTAATGCTGTAATTCCATCCTTGAACAAAATTATCTTGCAGTTTTGAATATTATCCATTGTCAAATCTGGTAACATTTTCTCATGTAAAAAGAACAGGAATAACAGAACGATGGTTTCTTTAAGTTAACGCAGTAAAGACCATCACAATTTCTAACAAAGGAATACCACAGGACAACAAACAAAGTATGTAAAACCAATGTTGGAGTCAAATATGACCATCAACAGGGGTAACACCAAGTAGCCAAATATAACGAACACATTTCCATTTGCTCTTGAACCATGAATCAAAGCTAGATAATCTTGTAGCATGAAAAGATATGAAAAGCGTGCCATGGATGTCCATGCTGTGAAATTGTGACATGTCTGTGCAATCCTGTAAGGGCTTCATGGCCCATTCAGTATTAGTTCTTCTGTCTTGCACTCAGTAAGTGTTAACATAGGCTCTGGCTTTGTTCCAACTGTAAATGGATTAAGTACTTAATATAGCAATTAATATGTATAAATTCAACCAGCAGCAATTATTCACCACTGTATAGCCTTGAGCTATAGTCTGTATAAGAAATTAAGGGTATTGTTATATTTGTAAGCAATAAAAAGCATGCTCTAACTGGAAATTGTTAATTAAACCTTTTTCTGATGACTTTGATGTTTAGGATTGCCATACAAAAATATATGATAAATGTTTTTTCACCAGAAAATGACTGACTTTGATATATTTTTGCCTTGAAGGTAAAAAAACTGTAAAAGAGAGACACAAGCTTAAACATCTCTGTCGTCTATATATAACAATGTTTTTGTTTTACAGGATGTAAAAATATGGAATGGAAGATAATTAAGGGTATGCCTGAAAATACTATATTTAATGACTGCATTATTCTCAAATTGTGTTATTTATCATGTCTGTTTTTTTCTTAATTAATGTTTTCAAAGTAACTCTCATGAACATTTTCCTAAAATGTATTAATGTAAACTAAGGTCATAATGTTTCTCTATGTTGCTCAAGAGGTAATGATGAAGAACATTTAACAAACATGGAAGAATTTGTTGTAATGGGTTTTTGCTGATTCATTAATAGCAGTTTCAGCAAATGAAATAATAGTGGACTACAGTTGTTAACATCGGAAAAACAGACAAATTCAGGTTCTGTAAAACAGAACTGGAAACAGTTGTACATCTTGTTGCTGCGTGTGATAATGGCAGAAGGCCTGCATACTGAAAGGCACAATAATGTGGCACGACAGTTGCAATGAGGATTGTACAGGCACTACAATGTAGAAGTAGCCAAAAACCATTGAAAACATGAACCAAAAAGCATTGTACAGAATCATATCACATAGGATCATCCATTACCAGCAGTTCACAAAATAGATAGAAAACCAGAAATAGTAGTTCATGAAAAAAAAAAAGGCAAAAGTAGCATCGATCATTGAAATTGCTCCACCCAGTGATTACAGCTTTATGTACAGAGAGTGAAAATTCATTAAATAATGCCAGGATTTACATGCAGAAAAAGAGAGAGAAATGTGGAAGAAGGATTCCCAGACAGTTCCAATAGTAATAAGAGCAACAAATCTAATAAAAAATAATTTAGAATCATACCATTCATGCTAAGAATACATGTTACCCTGTACCATCAACAGAAAGAGGCAACTCTGGGCTCACTGCAATGCTGAGAAGAGCACTCTTGCCTAACATCAAAGACTAAAACAATACTAATTTCATGAATTCTAATTGCACCCTGACTTACGAATGAGGTCCATTCACTTCATGGTATTAGAAACCCCTAACACTTGGAGAAATTAAATGAAAGTCAAACCAATTTGCATTTTAGAGCTCTAATTTGCAGCTTTGTAGCTGTAAGTAAGAACTGGAAGAACAAATTGGTGTGATTGATGAGATGCAAATGGCATCAAACTAATTGGACTAGAAAAGAAAAATTCTTCATGCTTATAAAATAATATATAAAACCAATGCATACCATGACTAGGCATCCCTCACTTTGAAGAAGGTATGGGCATTCTCAAAACTGACTGCATGAATAGGTATGCAGTCGAAGATTGCATCTTTGCATGGTTTAGCAGAAATATTTTGGAAAAGAATGGGAATGGAAATCAAACCAGGAGTAGACAAGAATCAGACAGAAAATAGAAATAAAAGAAAAAATGTAAACATAAAGTACAAGAAAAGGAAAGAAAATTGGAAAGCCCATAATGTTTTTGACTGAACACATTGTCAACCAAACGGAACTCTGCTGCATATACATTGGTTTACAAACTCTATTGAAAATGTGAGAGAAAAACAAATGCAGGTTCTGTAAACAGAAATGGAAACAATTGCACATCTTGTTGCCAAGTGTCAACAACTCATGGCTGAGAGTCTATATACTGAAAGACACAATAAAGCATCCTTAGTCTGGAAGATGGCACAGAGGGTTAAGGCACTGAGCTATGTTAGCAGTGGTACAAGGTTCAATTCTTTCAACCCTCATTTGCCTTCTGTGTGACCTTGAGAAGTCACTTGTTTATTTATAGACATTTGTTAACCAGGTTAGTCCAGCTGAGCCAAAGGCTCATTTTCAGTGGAGACCTGAAGAAAAAAGCTCCAATTACAATTATGACAGTCCAAAAAAAAAAAAAAAACAGTAATTAATACAAAGACTAAAAATAACAATAGTAATATTGACAAGAAACATTTACATAAAATAAAATCAACAAAGACAAAATATTTATATATAGGTTTCAAAAAATATGGTACAATAGCAGCAGGATAAACCCTGAGTAGGAATATTTACAAGAACATCATTGTAGATATACTGCAAACTGGAGTGTTAGAAGAGCAAGCAAGAAAGGTGGATAAAAATAGAGAAAAATTTAAAGTAATCAAAAGTAGAATTTAGGAAGAAATCAGCTAGAGATCAGGCAAGGGCAGGACGAGATCTTAAGAAGGTAGTGTTTGAGTTGTAGTTTGAAATGGAACTTATGGGGGATACTTCTTATTTTAAGTGGAAGAGAGTTCCAGGTGTGAGCTACAGAGTATTTATATAGGGAATTATCAATAGTTTTTGATGGTTTGTAAATGTTAAGAAGATGTTTATCAGATGTACAAAGTTGATGTCAGGGGTTATATAGAGATACAATATTAGAGATGAAGGGACAGGAATTGGGATTATAAAGAATTGAGTGTGTGATAAGCAGTTGAGAAAGAAACAATTGTTTAGGGAATGCTGGCCATTGTAATGATTTAAAGGCGAGGCAGTGGTGGGATTTGTAGGGGAGATTAGAGGTGAATCTAGCTATTTTATTGTATGTTTGCTCTAGTTTAAAGAGAAGTGATGACTGAAGGTTAGTAAAAATAGGAGCGGCATACAAAAGACAGGGTAATAGGAGAGATGGGGCCAGGGAGGATTTGGTGAAAGGTGAACACAGTTTATGGTTACGCTACAGGAGAACAAGTTTCTGGTGTTTTTTTTTTTTTTTTATGCACTGCTCGATATCTATGTCAAATTTTAATTCATCGTCAATTATAACACCAAGTAATTTATTATGGGGTTCTGGTCTGATAGTGATATTGTTGAGGGAGGTAATAGAGAAAGTGGATTTGTGTGGTGCCAGTGTTTTAGGAAGGAAACGTAGAAGTTTATTTATTTTTTTGGGATTTAGAATTAGTTTATCATCAGTGAACCCGGTTTTGATGGATGTAAAAGTGTCTTAGGTAAGAGCAAGGAGTTCTGGGATCCTGTGGGCAGTGGTAATAAGGGGTGAGTGGTTGGCATATTGTAAGAGTGCGGAGAGATTGGTAGCAGAGCATAAACTGTTAGTAAAAATACTGAACAACAGGACCCAATATAGAGTCTTGGGGGACACCAGTGTTAACAGGAAGAAATGGGGAGGTGACAGTTTTCCAGCATATAGATTGTTTTCTATTAGATAGGTAGCTAGAAAACCAGCTTAAAGAGGAGGTGGAGAGATGAAGGTCATGGTGTTTAGATATCAATTTAGAGTGAGAGACAGTATCAAATGCTTTGGAGAGGTTAAGGAATAAACACGAAACCAGTAGGTTGTTGTCATGGGCTTCTGCTACTGTTTGGATGAATGAGAGTAGAGCTGTTGATGTAATGTGGTGGAGTTTAAAGCCGTATTGGGTGGGAGTAAGAAGGTTATTATCTAGCAGGTGTTTAAGTAGCTGAGAACGAACATGCTTTTCTAGAATTTTGGAAAGGGGGGATAGTATAGCAATGGGACGATAGCTGGATGCGTCAGTGGAGTTTCCTCCTTTGTGAAGAGGTATTGTGTAGAAGGATTTCCATATATCTGGGACAAGAGATTCAGTAATATGGGTATGTGATAGCATTGGCAGCAATTTTAAGAAAGTAGGAAGGTAGATTGTCAACAGGGAGAGAGAGCAGGGCTTAAGTTTATTTAGTTGGGATTTGATGAAGGCAATGGGAACTGGTTGTAGGGAGAATGTATTGGAGGATGGAGGACTGGGATGTAAAGGCAGAGAGGAGACTGTAGAGCTATTTGGAGTTAGTTTTTGGATTGTTTCAATAAAGTAATTATTTAAAAGAACAGTAGTCTCTGAGGCAGTATTGAGAGGGAACGGGTTGGGAGTAAGGAAGATTACCAGGGTGGAGGATTTTATTTATGGTAGACCCACACTTTTTAGGGCTGTTATGTGGGTTATTTTGGTTGGAGTCAAAGAAAGTTTTTTTTTGTCTTTGTTAACTATGTTTTTTACACCTGTTTCTAACTTCCTTATACTGTTGGAGTAAGGGAGGAGTTTTATTTCTGGCCCGAGTTTTCCAGGCAGCATCCTTCAAATGCATTATAGAGAGCATTTGCTTAGTTAACCAGTGAGCACATTTTGATTTTAACTTGACTTTCCTGGAAGGTTCCATGGAGTTTAGTACATTTAGAAATATTGAAATATTGAGTATTGAAAGAGGGTACAGCATCATTAAGTGGAGGTTTTTAAGGAAGGACCAGTTTATGTTGGACAAAGTGAAGATCAAATTGTCTGGATTGACGTGAGTCAGATCAAGATGTTCTCTGTAAAGGTGTTCTTTGGGAGGATGTTGGGAGTATCTATAGATATAAATAGGGGAATGATCATTTAGAGAGTTAGGGAGAATGCCGAGGTTATGGTAAAGACAAGGGTCAGAAGTAAGGATCCAGTCCATTATAGATCCTGAAGTAGAGCTTCTGTTGGAGCTGGTAGGGGAAGATATTAGTTGTTGGAAGCCATACAGATTGAGACTATGCGTAGGAGATGAGGACAAAAGAGTGGTCCAATCTATATTTACATTGCCAAGTATAATAGTTTTCTAAGGAACATTTAAGGTGAGCCAGGAGAGAACATTTTCAAGGATAGGGATGTTGTCCCCTGGGAGGATGTAGATGGATACAATGGCAAATTTTTATAGGGGTTAAGGTGACAGTTTGCTATTAGTATTTAACTGGGGCAAAGCTAGGTATGGAAAGTGAGAGTGGAGAGACAGTAAGTTGGTTGGAGTAGAGGATAGCAACACCTCCACCTCTTTTATTTGCTCTGTCTGCATGGAAGATATTGTAGCCTGTGGAAAGGATTTCTGAGTTAGATATGTGAGGTTTTAACCAGGTTTATGAGAGGGTTAAAATGTGGGGGGAGTGGAGGTCAATCCATTAGTGCAAGTCTGTAGTTTTGTTAACAATGCTTTGGATGTTTAGAGAGAAAATAGGGATTTAGGAGATGGACTGTGGATATGGGACATTGTCAAGGGGGGCTGAGGTGGGGGGTGCTTGCTTGTAAGAGGTGGTGATGGGTGGCACAGGGTTGGAATGGATGTCACCATCCAGGAGTAGTGTATCAATGAAATCAGTCAGTAAGGAGAGTAGGCCAAGGGTTTTGTAAATGTGGAAAGTGAAACATTAGGGATGTCTTCATTGAATAGTGGGTGGTAGGAAAGATAGGAAATAGGTGAGGAGAGATTAGAAGTGTGTGAGGGTAGTTATGTGGGTATTGGTTGTTTGAGTGAGTTGGTGTTGATGCTATGTAATGCAGAGGTATATGGTATAAAGTAGATAGTGCTAGTAGGAGGGGAAAGGGGATAAGAAGGTGGCGAGGTGACATAGTAGGAAAGAGCTGGGTGAATGTTAGTAACAGCAGTAAGGTGTAGGAGGTTTAAAGAGAGCTAGGTGATTGACAGAGAAGAGGACTAAGGCAGATTCGAGAGGAGGAGATTAGGGGAGAGTATATGAAATGAAGTATGGTAGGAGGGGATTAAGGTATATGGGAGGGGGATGGGACTGGTCAGA
>NC_056748.1:961295806-961385806 GCF_019279795.1 Protopterus annectens
ACGTGTGTATGTGGGAGCAAGCGAGTGCCAGCCTGTTTGGCCACCAGTATGCGAGTACCACACTGGTGAAGCAATGTAAAGGCTAAATGAGTGCAGGACGCCACAACCAGAGGTTGGTAATGCTGTGTTTCATGCAAACAAGCGCATACCCGCCTACAAATGTTCTACAATACCTTAGTCACCCTGTAGCCAACAGCTGTTGTTGTGGCCATTAAAATAATCTGCACTGCCAGGTTGCAAACCCCTGACCCTGCACACTATAGTAGACGTGAGTTCCACTAAGCCATGACGGATACACATACAGCTGCTGTGATCACAAACACATCATCCAGCACAGGCATCCAACAGTATAGGAAATGTATATAATTATGTAGATGTATGTGTGTATGTACAGATATAATATATATATATATATATATATATATATATATATATATATATATATATATGAAGAATGAACGTTGTGACAATAAAGCATACAAAAAGAATGAGAAGGAAAACAACAGCAACACCTGTATTATGTTGTGCTGTCATCTTATGTCATATCAAGCTGGGCAGGGGTGAGCAAATCATTGCTCTTCAAACCACAGGCAGGATACTACCAGTGGGAGCAACACTGTCCACTTGCTAAGTCTACCTTACAAACAATTAAAGGGTAGTCCCTGGTGGGACTACCCAAACATTGCAGGTTGTTTGGACTTCCGACCATTACACAAGCCAGGGCAGGTATGTTCAAGGACTAAAAGGTCTGGAGAGCCTGATGATACATGGGTTGAGACAACATACTTGTAGGGTCCCTAACACTGGGGAGAGGGCAATATGTCGAGGTGTGTTATGGCTGGGATAGCAACTGGAGAATGGATGGTTTGTGTGTATGTGGAACTCGGGTGGGGTGGAGGAACCATGGGTATGAAATATGGATCCAGGCATGTCAGGGTTCGATTGCCCAGTTCTAATTGGACTTCCTCATGGAGGTCAGTGAATTCGTTATAAATATATATGCATACAAACATACATACATCTATATGTAGAAGTATATTCCCTGTACCACATTCATTCCTTTTGCAGGCATAAATAACATGAAAGTGTCCTTACAAACCTCGGCAGTAGATAGAATATTAGGCTATCTGCAGAAAGGCATTTATAAGCCTAGGCAAGGTGTGTCAGCTCCCACCACCCCATTGATCAATTTACTGGGCCTCTGTCAAGCAGAGCTATTGAACTGATCACAGTATGTCCCAATCTTTGACCCCCCCACCCCCAATTATTTGGCGTAGACATCTTACATTAAGAGGTTGAGAGGTATGATTCTTGTGTATGTTTACTTGTGTTGTTTGACCTCTATGGCTCAAGTCATGACTGAATGGAGTCCTGACTTGTTGGAACAGTCTGCATACTCGGTTAACAGATGTTAAATAATCATTTATTCATAGTCCATTACAGAAAAGACGGTGACCCCCTTCTCTGCACTGTGTCTTATATATCCTGACTCAATTTCATGCCAAATGCATGGCCTTTGTAACAGTGCAGGCCTTACTTAGACTGTCATGAAACGGTTGTCATCTATCTCTATATATACACACACATATATATATATATATATATATATATATATATATATATATATATATATATATATATATGTCTTTGTGACATTTCCACAATTCTGTTGGATATAAACTTCCAAGGCAAAATAAGCTGTTGTTTTGTTTCCATTGTATATTGCAGTACTATAGTATTAGAGTTACGAGAAGATAGGGATGAATCTGCAATAATTCAGAGTTGTGTATTCAGTTTCGAAGTTACTGCTTTTCTCAAAAGAATAAAATGTGAGGACATTCCCATTATGAAATATTTGAATAATTCCTGTGATTTGCCGGCTATGTCAACTCCAATTACTAAACCGGTCCTATTTGTAATATAATGTTGCCGAACTCATACATCATTGGTTTACATGTGTAACGTGTGCGTTATCATATAGTCTTAGTTATAAATTTATTTTAGTGTCTTGTTAACTGGAGTAACTAAGTAATGAAGTATAAAGTCTAATCTTGAAATAAAGACATGTGTGTCCCAGGTAGGACAACCCAAAAATTGGGAATAGTGTCCTATTGGTCACTCATGTCACCAGTGTTTGTGGACTAAAAGGTTGGGATGTCTGAGGATACTTGGATTGAGTCAACCCATTGGATGGGTCCACAAGAGTAGGGAGTGGCCAATGTGTAGTGGTGTGGATACACTGTTTTTCCAACAGGAGAATGGATAACTGATGTGTCAGTGACGTGATGGTGTGGGTGTTTGGGGAACTAGGATCCATGGGTATATGGGTATATGTGCAAATGAAGCAGCACAGCAATAGTGTAGTGGTTAGAGCACCATCAGTGGCCAATGTGTAGTGGTGTGGATACACTGTTTTTTCAACAGGAGAATGGATAACTGATGTGTCAGTGACGTGTTGGTGTGGGTGTTTGGGGAACTAGGATCCATGGGTATATGGGTATATGTGCAAATGAAGCACACAGCAATAGTGTAGTGGTTAGAGCACCATCAGTGGCCAATGTGCAGTGGTGTGGATACACTGTTTTTCCAACAGGAGAATGGATAACTGATGTGTCAGTGACGTGTTGGTGTGGGTGTTTGGGGAACTACGATCCATGGGTATATGGGTATATGTGCAAATGAAGCAGCACAGCAATAGTGTAGTGGTTAGAGCACCAACCTAATGAGCAGGCATTCCCGGTTCGAGTCCCACTGCAGCACATATCATTTTCCATGTGAAAGCTGTATATGAATATATTTGTACATCTTTTTGCCATAAAACCTACATAATAACATTTAAATGTGAACTGGAGTACTGCATGAAATGCACATGTGAAGTGTCAGTGTCATAATGTATTTAGGCAGTAGTATGCAGGTTTAAGCACAAATAAGCAGTAGTAAGCGTGTTTAAGTGTGTTTACGCAGGGATAAACACTGCTAAAGTCTGGTTACAGTTTTTTATACTCAGTTACCTGTTGAATTGCTTAAAATGTGTAGGCATTGCTTAGCACTGTGCAAACCCACGCAACCTTGCTTACAACTGCTTAAGAGTGACTCAATCACTCTGTAGCCAACGTCCCTTGTTCTGCTCAGCAACAAAATAAACTGCCTCTCCAAGACTCGAACCCAGGACCCTACACTCAATACACAAAGTGATTTACCACTAAACCATGGCAGATATACATAACCTGAAGTTTGCACAAACATACCCTGCAGCACAATCAGTCAACAGTACAGGTAATGTATTATTATGACACCACATAACCTGTTAATGCAAGAAGTCTGGACAAAGTATGCCACACTGTGGGTACAAATAGGGATATATGTCAACTAATGCTCTATTACACTCAAAATGTTACTAGTTACATAGTTATATGCATTAGAACACATATGTAGAAGGACAGAAAGTCTGAAAAACAAAAGTGTTGCCATTAGTTACTGACTTCATTGCTGTGATCATCCATGACAATTACCAAGTGAATGAGAAACAGGACAAAATATGAGCCGGACATACATGGACATATGGACAGATATATCTGTAAATGTGGACAGATAGACAGCCATATGTAGATATATATATTAATGTATAACTCACAAATAATCATAAAACAGCACTTGTATATAGATACATACATATGTTCATATGTATGTATACATATATATATATATATATATATATATTATATTGTATATATATATATATATATATATATATATATGTGTGTGTGTGTGTGTGTGTGTGTGTGTATATATATATATATATATATATATATATATATATATATATATATATATACAGATGTATATATCTATAGATACATATATATATATATATATATATATATATATATATATATATATATATATACATATATAGCCATATGAGATCTATATAGGTACTTGCACATATACACACGCAAAAGGTATCAGTAGCCATACATGTGTAGAAGTAGTGTGGAAGTACTGGGTGCAAAGTATATCCCTCAACCACAAGCCTTTCAACTAGCACCTGTGAATTGTGTAGTGTGGCAACCATTCCCACATATGAGAATACTGACATTAAACATATACCCACCCAAAAATCAAAGGACATGACACAACACACAAGTATTCATACATATATAACCTGTATTCCTGTACTATACAATAATGTATGCCAGTACTGGCACCACATAAGGTTTGTAATATGCAATCAGTCATGAATGCAAGGCCCACACAAAACAGTAGATGCAAGCAATGTGTATATATACCATACTATGCTGTCTAGGCCAGGGCCTTCAATTAGTACAACAGTAGGAACAGGATTTGCCTTCAGGATACGTAACAATCAACAGTTACAGATGTAGTTCAGCAGACTCCAATTACACCCTGTAGTCAAGCCATAGGGGGAAGGTAGCACTTGTGTTAATGTCACAGTATCTTGTACATATCATTGCTTAACCTAACACCTCACTATCACACTGAATGACCCTCGTCTTAACAGTTATATCACTGGAAAGGTGCCATAGCCTAGGTTAATGGCAAAGAACCCCCCCCCCCATAAAAGGCTGTACAAGGGCAAGGAACACTGTATGGAATGTACAAGGGCACAAATGTGTTCACCAGCTGTTGCCCCCATATATATGGACATAGCCCAATGGTTGGTGTGGGAGTCCATGACATGACTGGGGTGATAGCAGTAATGCTAGTGATAAATAATGATAGGCCATTACCTAACAGCCTTTCCTGTATCATACCGGGACAAAGACTGGCATAAATGTGGAGGATAGAGGCAGGAACATAGGGCCATATTTGCATTATTGCTGTTACACACCCTGGAAATTGCTGGTGCTACAGGAATTGTTGCAGCATACTCTTATGCAGGGATATGACATTGAAATACAAATGGATGTAGCCATGTACTGATAGCCCTCAACAGACAGAATGCCACAGATATATTTGGGACAATACCTGTGTGGTGCACAGACAAAACCTAACAGCCAATCACCCTGGTATCATACGGATAGGTCCACAGTTGAGAGCTATGCAGACAGACATCATTCCATGAAATAATACCATGTACAAAGAAACCCTGTAAGAACAGCAAGATACATTGCACACAACAACACTACTCCAGCTGTTTGTAGGTCTGGAACCTTACCCAAATGTGGATATGGCCTGGGTCTGTAGGTTCTGCTGTAAGAGGTATTGCTACCTGCTGTCTGTAACACTGATGTCCACACACAGGAAGGATGTCTTCCATACTGTAAAGGTGAATGGACAACGCCCACAGAAGGCAGCAATTTATAGTACAGGGTTACCATGACAGTGGTTATCTGAAGTACTACACAGCAGGCTGCATGCAATTAGCAACTGGTGGACACTGACTGGTGCAGAGGCCACCACCTGAACATGTGCAATACCAACAAAAGCATGCTGCAATCTATTCAAACCAGCTCAATCACTCTACTGGAGAGAGAGAGAGAGAGAGAGAGAAGAAAAAAAAACATGTCAAGAAGGTCCACAAAGCTCAGGGTTGTGTTACAGTGGAAACCACATAACAGGTATGTGAAACAGATATGCATTTATTGGCATGTAATATATGGCATAGAATAACAGGATATATACTGTGAAAGGATGTATATGTGCCATCAGTGCATGTTTCTGTAAAGTTGTGCTCAACAACTGCACTGGACAGTAGTATTAGTCCCTGTGGGCAGTGGGACATACCTGTCAAATGTGCAGACCAGCAGTGAATGGCAAGGATGTGACCCATGATATCTGTGTTCTGTAAATCACTGTGGCCAACGGTTGGTGGGGGTATTAAAACCACCATGATAGACACATGGGTGAGAGACCACACCACCTGCAGGACAGTCATGTTAAAGTATAGCATAGCATGCCTACACTGCCATAGAAGTATAATATGCTTATCTAAAGTTTGTCACCATATATACCCCCATAATGTTAGTCTGTGTTCATATGTGACACCTGTCTGAGTTGCAGCAAGGTAGAACAGTTCAACTGTGAAGTAAAGAGGGTACATGAGTGTGGTCCAGATGTTCGTATGCACCCCACATACAGATACATATATGTGTGATACATATTCACAGCTGTGTATGTGTACAGAACCTCAGACAGTTATATGTTTATATAAACAGCACTATATATATATATATATATATATATATATATATATATATATATACAGACAGATATATATGTGTGTGTATGTATATATATATATATATATATATATATATATAGATATAGATATATATATATATATATATAGACATATATATATATATATACATATATATATATATATATATAGCTATATATATATATATATATAGCTATATATCTACATATTCTGTAGTATTGGGGATATCTATGCATGCTGTTGGACATGTTCTGGGATTGTGTGGACTATTACAGCCCACATATGTTCCATGATGTGTAACCATCATGGAACATATGTGGGCTGTAATAGTCCACACAATCCCAGAACATGTCCAACAGCATGCATGGATATCCCCAATATTACAGAATGGCAGATGTGTAGCAATCACATAGCAGGCCTACCACATGCATATTGACAGTGACAATGGCATGCAGGTGAAATACCCTGTACCAGCCCTGCAACTCTAGTGTCCCCACATGGAGCATGTCTATAACCACATAGCAGAAGGTGTTGTACAATACAATATATGGCCCAATGGTACACATACCAGACACATACCAGTAGCGTAGTGTGAACATTATGTTGGAGCTGATATGGTGGCGGGAGACTGATATGTGCATTGTATTATGGTAAACTTGACATATGAGTTGCTCAGACATATTTCCATCATTATGTCTTTCAGTGAGTATGGCACATCCGAGAAAACCTGCATACAGTGCCGCTGAGGAGGAAATCATCATCACCAGCATGATCCACAACCATCAGCTGCTCTTCTTATGGACAAGCATGGACCAGCAGGAGAGAACAGCCATGTGGACTGATGTGGTCTGCAGGGTGAATGAGGTGGGGTTGCACAGCCGAACCTATGAGCAGGTCCGCCACCATTGTAGTGACCTGCTCTGGCAAGTACGACCACCTCGCAATGAGGGGGGCTATAACATCCATCCCCCCTCACTAGAGTGGAGGAGCTGCTCATCAGCCTGGTAGCACCTGCCCACCCGCAAGAGCTCCAGACCTATACGGTCATGGAGGTGGGTGCTACTCACACACCACACATTGAGCATTGAGGGTGCTGAATGGATGCACAGTAATGCTGTGGACATGGGTGCAGTGGGTTCTAGGGGGAGGGCCATCACCTACAAACAAAAGCTATGTATCACAGCCATGTATAATGTTGGTAACAGGGATTGACTACAGTTGCACTGCATGCTGTCCAGCCCCACATGTCCTGCATGATGACATGTGTGTATTTACAGGTATGTGGTGATACTCTACTGCACCATTGCTTGCTATTGTGTGCGTTATGGGGTTGAGGGAGCTCTCTGTAGGTGCTGTCTGGTGTAGTGTATGGGTTATGGCATATGTCGACTGCATGTGTGTATGTTTGTGTGTGTGGCATGTCTGCACACGTGTGTGTGTGTGTGTGTGTGTGTGTGTGTGTGTGTGTGTGTGTGTGTGTGTGTGTGTGTGTGTGTGTGTGTGTGTGTGTGAATTTACTGTTTAGCGGTGTTGTACAGATCTTACAGTCTGTTCCCTGTTTTCCCCTCACAGGTGGTGAGGTGGGGCTATGCCCCCCCCCGCAGAGAATCTGATGTCACTGATACAGACAGTTACCATGAAGATAGGTGTGTTGAGGCACAGGAAGGGTCATCAGGGGCTGCAGCTGGGCCACCAATTGACAACCCACACGTATCCATACCATCCACGCACACAGTCACAGTGCCTCTACACACCTCATCACCATTGGCCCTAGCTGAGGGACAGCCTATGGTTGGCATGGGCCAGGACAGTGTGGTATCTATGGCATGTGTGTCAGGACACAGCAGCCATAGCCAGATGTAACTGACAGCATCTGTGACCTAGCAGGTGCCACCCGTAATTACACCGAGGTCATGGATAGATGGTGGGGTGAGACAGTGGAACTCATCCAAAATGTCATGTCCATGCATCAGGACAGGATGGGATGGTTGCGATGGCCATGTGGACATATGCCAGCAACACCAGCAGCTGGAGGTCACCGTGGACATCCAAACAGTCACATCCACTCCTGTAGTGGCCGTACCAGTCACAGCACTGTGGGGGGAGGGCTGTCCACAACCCATCAGAGCAGACCACGTGCACATAGCCCTGACCAGTTCAGGGAGGGACCTGGATCCAGTGGATGTCTGTCAAACTTGGGGGACAGTACTTGGTCTGGCTCTGTACCTGATACTTCCTGTAGCACCCTTGCTAGGCACAGATCCCATGTCTGTGGCCAGAGATGGTGAACTGCAAACCCTGCCAGGTACAGTCTGCAGCTGTCCCACAACTCCCTGTATAGGGCAGCCACATGGAGAAACTGTGTGCATGCAGACACACACACATAAACAACGAACCTAGGGCAACCACATACCTGCACACATGACATCACCAGTGGCCCATAACAATACTCAGCCCTCTCACACACACACACACACACACACACACACACACACACACACACACACACACACACACACATGTTGTCAATTGTATGTCTCAGCCTAGGCCTCTGGCAAACCAACAACACACCCTGTGCCACTTCCTCAAATCCATAACATCGATGCAGGAACAGGCTAACATGGTTCTGATGCACAGGGTGACTGTATAACAGTGTAGCAATGGAGTGATGCGTAGCATGTTGTCAGCAGTAAAGTATGCTAATATCTTGGAAGGTGTAGCTGTACAGTCATGATAAATCCTAGCTTTAATTAACAATGTTGTATTGTTGTCACCAGTATCTGTTCAGATTGTGTTGTTTTTGTCCATGTGCCACATGGCTGATAGGTGCAGTGGTGTCAGCAGGCCTTCTACAGTGGACACCAGTAAGTGTAGTGGATGGTACACATGCCATGGCTGGGTACAACACACAGTACCTTTGGTTAGGATGCACTACAGGTACAGGACTGTACACATGGAGGTATGTCCCCGTGCAGGTAACATCTGTTGCACATGTACTCCCACCAAGACAGCATAGGTACAACCACACAGTGGTATATATGCGGTCTGCAATGTGGATGGCATTGAACATGTTAACAGCAGGGTGTATGTCCCTATCCACACTCCACTGTGATCCCCAACTAAGTAACATGTGTGTTCCAATGCCGGTGGCATAGCCCTACCCTTAGGAGGGTGTGAGGTGCTCAACTACTGTGAATGGTGTAGACAACAACTAACAGCCAGATTACATACACTGTACCATATTACAGACAGCTTTGTGGGAGGATAGATGCAACAGTAACTGCAATTATGGCAGTCTTGTCCACAACAGCCACACCCAGTGAGTTATAGCAACCCCAGTAGTGCTGTACACCTCAACAGTGTGGAAGAGGGCATTGACACATCTATGACCTGTGAAGGACTGTATGGCATGGGATGGCACCTATGTTATGTTGGCATATGCCAAGCAGTCCTGGTGAAAACATATCCTGTGAACGGAGGTAAATCCCGTAACAACTACACACATTCCTACAAGTGAGATGGTGTACAAAAGCCTGCTATGATGTACATAGGCCTCTTAACCATCATCTACACCTGTCATGATTGGGTTGAGGAGGTATACCGGGTTCAGATTATATTCTCTGCCTTTGACAAGTCCAACATTGACAGGGTCCCATGTGCTGAGATAACCAGTGACATTGGCCACGGGTTCATTGATGGTATGTTCCATGTCCCTGCAGACCACAGTCATCCAGCTACCAGGTGGTAGTTCCCAGCTGACATGGTGGGTTTGTGGATGTCCTTGCCAACATTGGTAAAACCATTGTCAGGTGTAGGGCTGCTGGATTGTATGAGGGATCACAGCTACTTACTGCACCTGCCCAGTGGATTCCCCCAACCATGACATGTCACTTGACTGTAATGCATGATATGTTAGTAATGCCAGCCTTACATCCTACAGATGGGATGGAGTACTGTTAATGGGTACTGCCCTTGTCGTGTAGGGTCCTGCTTATGAGATCTGCTAATCTTGGTATTGTATTGCAGGCCAGACATATTTGGCTGGGGGGATACTTATCCATGACAGATGTATGTTGCTTGGGTCTCTCAAACCCATCAATGGTGCATGTGGACATATATGTTGTGGTTACGTTCCCAGTTCCATCTACAGATGTATGGCCATATATGCCTATATTGATACATATGTGTTCACCTTTGACAGGGGGACAATCATTCCTTTGAATGGCCCTTTCTGCAAACAGAAAGGTCTAATCCATCATTTCTTACTGCACCACAGTTAAGAGAACTGCAGTTCTACAGGCATCTTTGCTGACACTCAAACTGCAAGTTGGAATACATATTGTACTGGTGAGGTGCATGACTCCCTGCACCCCCCCTCTGGGGTGCCAGGGCCCCCACAACCCCACTACTGTGATATACGAACTCCAAGTGTGCACTACAGTGGGGATAGGCAATAATTCCCCATCACCACTAAAGTGGCATCAGCAACCAAATTGCCTAATCTGCAATAAGTGAATGCATACTGACATTCGCACATTGCACATTCTATGCATGTATTGCAGGATTGTGCAATGTTGGGATCATACTTTAGGCCTACCAGCCTCCAGACACATGGACTTCTCCCTATGAAAGGTGAGCCATATATATGCTAACATATATGCATTCCTAGTGCTGTCTATATATGGACATGTGGATATATACATATATATCGTTGGCTGTATGCGTATCTATGTATATCTGTATGTACTGGCTTGTGTGTATATAAATATATATATATATATATATATATATATATATATATATATATATATATATATATATATATATATATATATATATATATGTCTATACCTATTTCTACATATATAGATATGTTATATCCATTCAATGATGAATGTATATACACATACAAATACATCTACTTGGTGGAATACATTCCCTGTAGTGTTGTATACTTGGGCTGGATGATATGTATGTGGACACATCATGATTATGCATATCTGTCATGGCTTAGTGCTAAATCACTTTGTGTATGATGTGCAAGGTCCTGGTTACGAGCCTTGCAGGACCTGTTTATTTTGTTGCTCGGCAGAACGGTGCCTTAATCACTCTCTATCCAACGGGACGTGTTCTGGCCAGCAACAAATTAAACAACTCTGGCAAGGCTCAAACCAAGGACCCTGCATACCCTAGACAAACCAATGTACCACTAAGCCATGACAGGTACACAGATGTTCAATGTTTCAGAAACATATCAGCCAGTCCTGTCATGCAACAGTGCAGAGAATGTTTACCAACATCTAGATGTCTGCGTGTGTAACTATAGTGCAACCTTAACAGATACAACATGCCCATATATGTATAGATACACATGTATTCAAATATATATGTTGTTTTACTACCTCTATATATTTATGTATCACTATCTATGCACATATACCTATATATCTGTTAGCAGGTAAATATCTATCTATGCACATATACCTATATATCTGTTAGCAGGTAAATATATCTATATAGGTATATATGGCCATACATCTGTAGATAGCAATTGCAGATTGACAAATACACCAATGTCCACATGCACCATTAATGGGGTTGAGAGGCCCCACACACTATACATCTTGTACAAATAGGCATCCCCCCACAGCCAAACACCTGCGCCCTGCAGTACACTACCAAGTCGCCTCCCACAGGTCATGTAATATGTGGAAGCCATCAACGTCACCAGGATACAGATACACATACACATATATGCTGATACAGATATACACACACACACACACACACACTTATATATATATATATATATATGTATGTATATATATATATATATATATAGATAGATATATATATATATAGATATATATATATATATATATATATATATATATATATATATATATATATATATATATACATGTGACTACACATACACACACAGATATATGTACAATCAGATACGTATGTAGGAGGTGCACACAATATGGAACACCCAGTATGCCTGCAGTTAACACCTGAACAACTGGTCACTGTATGGGCTAAACATATAAATGTCAATTATTGCCTACAACATATACCCATAGAAAGGTCATAGTACAGGCACCACACACAGGTTTGCAGAAATGGGACTCCTTTAATTGTATACCATAACGGTCCTATATGCCATATCATATAACTGTTCTAATACTGACAACCATATAAACGGAGTACTGCAACTGTGAAACAGTTACACTTATACAGTAGTCTGGAAAGGTTCACAACTGTTGCAGTCCAAGCCAAGCCCTTCAGAATTTACAATAGTGCCAAGAGACTGGGCCACAGGGTACCACACAATCAACAGTATGTACTGCAGGTGTGTAGTTCAGCAGCCTCTAACTACACTCTGTACAATCTCCGTAGGAGGTAAAGACGTTTTTCTGATCCAATGGGTTGCACCCGGAATATATCAAGGCCTAATGCACAGAACAGTCTGTATTGCAGGGGGCAGTAGGCTTGCAGTACCCCAAGTCATATTAGTAGTTGCAATATAGGTGGAGTATATGATACTGTACATCCACATACCTTGTGGCAGCTCATCCCTGATACCCCCACATTTGTAACAGCCTAGGTCACTTTTGGTGCTCCCCACCTGGACTCAATAATACAAGACCATATACCACTGTTACATACACTGGCCTCTGCAGTGCATAATGGTGCACATGTGTTGTGTAGGTGATGCCCACACATATATGGCCCCAGCCCCAGTGTGTACTACAACAGTAGTGTACTAATGGCTGCAATGGCAGTGTGATATATTCACAGCCCACTACAGAACAACCCCTGACAGCATGACAAATGTGCAAAGCTTGGTATGTAGATGGGAGACAGAGGCTGGAAAACAGGCATATATGTGAAACACTGTTGCCATACACTAAGCAAGGTGCTGGTGTTACAGGATAGTCTGTAACATACCCTTAGTTAGGGAATTGAGGTTAGATATAGACATGGATGTAGCCATGTACCAGTAGCACACAACACACACACTGCAAGTGTCATATCTGACACAGGACATGTGTGGTGGATGGACATCACATGATATGCATACCTCTGCCCATCAAGAAGTAGACCCACAGTAGTGACCTATGCAGGCAGACTGCATTCCAAGGTCCACTAGTATGTACAGACACATACACCCTGTAACACCAGTACTATTCGAAGGATTACACAACTCTATCCACAGTCTGTCTGTAGTTCCTGAACCTCCTACAAATGTGTCCGCTCTGAGTGTGCATGTTCTCCTGTGAGAGGTATTGCTACCTGCTGCCTGTATCACTGATGCACACACGCAGGATGGATGTCCATCACACAGGAAATGTGAAGGGACCATGGCCACATGCTGTAGGGATTTATAGTGGGTGCTTTCCATGACAGTGTTAATTCAATGTAGTGCACATGTGTCATTTTATATATATATATATATATATATATATATATATATATATATATATATATATGTATGGCTATCTGGATTGGTATATGTACATATATTTCCACCATATGTCCTGGACATGAAGTGTAGCCGTACCCCAGCCCCTACAGTCACAATGTCGTAGTGCAAGGGGATGTCAGGTATGTATAGCAGGTATATTACTAGACCGTTGCTACTGTCATTGGGATTGTCTTCACAGACATGGTGTGTGTGGATGCTGAAATCTGCTTATAACATGTGTGCCATTGGCTACTGACAGACATCCTACAGACATCATTGTAAAGTAACGCTGCTAGCATGTAATGCCCCTGTTGAGTTCAGTAGAGATATTGGCCACTTTATATGGAACTTCGGACACACTCTGTACCATCCAGAGGTATGCACATATTACCTTAGTGCACCACATGTGTACCAGGCCTGACAATATGGATGTAGACAGCCATGTAGATGGGTATAACACATAACAACTGGTATACATTTGGCACCATATGTGTTGGAGTCACACAATCCTGTCTGGCCTGACACATAATGACTGCTGGTACAGGGGTGCCATGGACACATACTACCCACTAGATATTGACATACATATGTACAGCATCCCACTGGTCTGTCTGACATACCTGATGTTCAAGGGAGGCCCAGCAGCAGTACATCTGTCAAGTATCTGCACATGACATCCCACTGGTTAAGTACATTCCGCTGCTAGGCATGTAACAATGCACTGTGCAGGCTACAGGCAGACTGGCTCAACACTGGACTACATCTAGTATGGGAGAATCCACATGTACTTGCATATATATAGCAGGCTCAACAGCCATGTCATAGCACAGGGTAAGATACACCTGTGTGACAGTGCATTACTACAACCAATGTGAACACAGCCACAGCCACATATAGGTTCATAGATTGGTACTGGGCTATCTTCCTGAAGGCATATAGTAGCCCAGCCACATTGTGTGGTATTCACCGCCCCTTTAGTAGTTCCCTAGACCCTTGTACTAGCAGCTAGTACCCTTGGCCCCTATCTAGTAGTGCTGTTGGTGTGATCCCCGGTGTGAACTTTCTGTTACCCATCCACTCATCAAGGTTCCTCTTGAAGACTGATAGTGAGGGGCTCTGTCTTATGTAGATATAAGTTCCATAGGAAGGGAAGTCTCTGTGAAGGGAATCTATCCCTCCAGCATGTTCTATTCATTGTTGTGTTGAGGTTTATATCCCTAGAGCGTGTAGCTCGAGTAGATTTCGTTTTGCTAAGATGGAGCATGTTCAACAATTCTGGGTTGGACATGGCTCTGTACGTTAGACAGAGATCGCCTCTGAGAAAGTGGTATGCAACAGAGAACAGTCTTAGCTTTTTCAATCATGCTGCATAGGGCAACTGTTTGAGGCCAGTAATCCTCTTGGTTAGGTACCTCTGTGGTCTCTCCAGCTGCTGGAGATGTCTAGCCAGGTACATTCCAATTGGTGCATTGTACTCAATAATGGGTCTGATGAGGGAAGAGTAGAGGGGCACCATTACATCCTTAGATCTTAATGCGAACCCTTTCATATGGTAGGCTAGCATAATATAACAGTATATAGACTATCTGTTCTACACCATCCTCATATGTGCCAGTCACAGAATGTCCCTACATATACTGGACTGCTACACAGTTTGGTCTGATGGCTGTCTGTGATATGGGACATGTATGTGTATGGCCCCACAAACGTGTATGGTGAAATGGTACCATACATTGGGGCAACATGTAACATCTGATAGACGGGGAGCTAGGACAATGACATCTACCACAGTCTGTACACAGGCTAAAGTACATATTGACAATACACACACTGCCGACATTCACCATCACTACACAGACCTCAGTACTGGACAAACATCCACAGAATGATCAGCTTATGTCATGAAGTACAACCCCTACTGTACATGACGTGTAGCACTCTGATATATCACTGGCTTGTTATCAGATATGATGACACTATTTATGGCGTACAGTACATATGCACCACTTCATGCACACCATATGTACAAACGTTGACAGTGGTGTGGCTGACAGCACATACACAGGGCCAGTATAGACATGTTGCTGTGATAACCTTTTATATTTTCCATTGTAACGGCGTTTGTTGCAACATATGTCCTATGAGGGATATGAAGTCAGTAACTGTAATGGCCTTCACCATCTACAGACTGCAATCCTCACACTGCCGTCTGCATTCCACAGAGAGATGCACTGTGGATAACACATGAAACCATAGGCACAATACTGTCCAGTCTGCAGATGTCCCTGCAGATGGGGATTCCTCATATACATGGAACTGACATGGCAGGTATTACTACATGTACGACAGGCCTATCCAGACAAACACTATTAAACCAACATTACTCCAAATGCAGTATAGCAGCACTTACAGTCTGTAGTCAGGTCAGGCACATCCCCCTCCTGTTTGTTGCCCTCTTTCCACAGTGTATGTTGTTGGAGGTGAATCCCCAATCCATCTGTGATGCTGTTTGCCAAACAACAGATCTAGTTCCTGCTCACAGTGACTGAAAAGGCCCAACACCACCATGAGGTTCCTAGGTATTGGAATGTGTTTCCATGCAATTGGCTATGGGGCAATTGGCTATGGGATTGTTACCACAGCTGTTCCACATGCAATCAGCTAGGGGAAGGCTGCAATTCGTGCAGAGACCATCAGCTGATCATGAGCATCACATAAAATACAAATGCTGCTGCCTAAGCAAGGCAGGTGTGGGTCTCCACATCCACCAGAGAGGGAGTGGGGGACACAGACAGAGGCAAATACATGTCAGGGAGGGGTGGGAGTGTAAAACTGAAACATGCTCGTGACACACACCTACCAGCACAAGGTATCAAACCCCCAACAACTATGTAGTGCTATCACAGTTCGATGCAGTTATTGGATGCACCACATGGGTTACCTGATGTGGAGCACTCAGAACATATATGTGTAGGTGAGTGACATCTGCAACAGGGATACAGTAGATATATGGTGGGTGTCGTACACATGCCTGTCTGCATGAACAGGTGCCAGCGTCAACACAGGCACACACACACACACACACACAGAGATGCACACACATTGACACACTTGGCAGGGTCAGGAGTGCAACTCGTCACTAGTGGGATTGCCACAACACATCAATGTGCAGGTATCACATGTACCACACGGGTCATAGGGAGGCCATATGGGCAAAGAGTATGAGGAGATGTCACACATCAGACAGCATGCTTCAGTATGCCCTGGGGGTTGTAATGAGTGTGGATGTGGGCATACGCACCATACAATACACACACATGAACACACAGGGTGCCAGTTCTTATATGCACGGGTGCATGTCTACACGGGTGTGTGGTGGTCAACTGTGCCAGCAGGCTGTACAAGGGTAGACGATGGGTATACCTTGGCATCAGGCCACATGACAATGATCTGCATTGTGGCTCAGGCCTGCAGTTACTGCATTTGCCCACACAGGTGGGTATTGCATCCCCCATCCAGTCACCTTGGTGACTATTGTGTGTGGCCAATGTTGTACACCACATGCCATGTATGTGTCCTTAGTCCATGATGTGGATGGTGTCTGGGATGTGCACACCTCCCACATGCATGTACAGTGACATGTGGAACTGTACCTGGGGTGTCTGGCCCATGTTGTGAACACAGATTATCATTGGATGTGCCAGTCTTGCCCAACTGTGGCAGGAACTGGTACTGGGCAGCAGGTTTACCCTTCACCTACATTGATGGCATGCCAACAGCATTCCCTGATGTCAGTGTCATCTGTCCATACAGGACATGTCAGGCATGGTATGTCCGTTGTGAGTCACATGTGAAGGCACCACAGATGGTGCAGGTGTCCATTGGGGAACATGGTAGAGGTGCACTGTCTGCATGTACGTGCATATTGGACAGACGGACAGGGTGACATGCCCTCTATAGCTCACTGCTATCACTGCATAGCTACTATCAGTGGCCAATATGCAGTGCACTACCCACATATTGGCTGCTGCCTAGGCATCTGTTTTCATATGCCACATGGATTGAGTGTGTGCTTTGGGTAATAGTGGGGTTGCTAACTTGGATTGTCTGGCCTTGATGTCACGTGTATGGGTTTAGCTTTGCACACCAGCCTCCCAGCTAATTTACATCTGTTATCCCTGTATGGTTGACATTGTGATATATAGTTGGGCCACCATAAAATAAATTAGCAAAAGCCCCTCCACAATGCCCATGTCTACACAGGATATGGGTTACAAACACAAACCTGTCATGTCTGGGAGTAGAACCCCTACCTAGTTACTTTATTACACTACAGCACTACACAGGTATAGTACATGCCACATAATTACTGGAGTACTGTTTCCCTACTGGTGTATTTCACAGTGAATGACATCAGCAGGATTACCAAAGTAAGGCATTTTAACTGTACTGCAAGTGACTAGCCTAAAATGCATTGCTCCCTACACAGCCAGTGAGACACACACACAAAACATCCACAACTGACATGTGTGGGTATAGAACCCCTGATTGAGGTCTACATCACACTACAGCATGGAGCTGTTATGGGACGCACCACAGGGATTGCTAGAGACATTCTTCCCCAAAGGTGTATTCACATTGAATGACATCAGCAGGTTTACCAAAGTAGGGTATTTCAAATTTACTGCCAGTGACTAGCCTAAAATGCATCACTCCCTACACAGACAGTGAGACACACACATACCATCCACAACTATAATGTGTGGGTATTGAATCCCTGATTGAGGTCTATATCACAATACAGCATAGAGCTGTTATAGGCCGCACCACAGGCATTACTAAAGAACTTTCTTCCCAAAGTGTTACTTCACAATGAATGACATCAGCAGGATTGGCAATGTAAGGCATTTGAAATGTACTGTGAGTGAGTAGCCTATGATGCATTGCTCCATACACAGCCATTGCAGCACACGCAAAACATCCAGAACTGCCATGGGTGGAGATGGAACCCTACCACAGTTCTACACCACACTACAGCAGTTCACAGTTACAGGGCTCCCTACAGAGATTACTGGGCTATGACTTTCCCACAGGTGTATTTCTAGGTGTGTGACATCAGCAGCCTTGCCAAATCGAGTATGTGTATTGTACTGGGTGCGAGTGGCCTAAAAAGCATTATTCTCTACTCAGTCAGACATACGCAGATTTACACACCAACACACAGTTGCCAGGTCTGGGGTTAGAACACCTACCTCTCTACTTTATCACGCTAGAGCACTACACAGTTACAAGGCATGCTACAGAGATTATTGGGCTGTGATTTCCCCAGAGGTGTATTTCCAGGTAAGTGACATCAGCAGCCTTGCCAAAGTCAAGTATGTGTTTTGTACGGGGTGTGAGTGCCCTAAAAACATTGCTCTCTACTTAGTCAGACACACACACCCTCACAGTTGCTAGGTCTGGGGCTAGAACACCTACCTCACTACTTTATCACACTACAGTAGTGCACAGTTACAAGGCACGCTATGGAGATTACTGGGCTGTGGTTTCCCCAGAGGGGTATTTCTAGGTGCGTGACATCTACAGCCTTGCCAATGTTGTGTATATGAACTGTACTCAGTGTGAGTAGCCTAGAAAGCATTTCTTTCTACACAGCCAAAGATCCAGACATGCACACATGCACACACTCACATAGTTGCCAAGTCTGGGGTTAGGACTACTACCTAACTAGTTTATCAGTACAACAGTACACAGTTATAGGATGCACCATGGGGATTACTGAGCTACAGCACCCCCAAAGGTGCATTTCACACTGGATGACCTCAGCAGGCTTGTCATGATACTGCTATGGGGAGGGCAGTGTGTGCATGGGCCGTAACCCATTCATGTTGGAGTTGACATGCCATATGCGGGCACACACAGGGTCATATGCCACAGGTATGTGTCTACAGCTACTGGTTGACATCGTCCTTGTACAGTCATGTTGCACAACTGGCACATGCAACACGCCGTCATGCTGACAGATACTGGTGGCTAGTATCTGCAGTGAATGACACCTGCACCTCATGTGTTTGGGGCCCTTTGGCTGTGTGCTGGGTGGGACAGGCCCAGATGTCTCCTTGTCATGGTCACTATCTTCAACACATCTATGTCCGTCTACCTTTGGCTTATTATAGTGTGTTGTCCTTACATATATGTCTGTATTCCTATCCACTGTGTATGCAAGGCAGGAGTGGTGCATACTGACGTGTCTGCACTGAGAACTGCAACTGCCAGATATGTCTGGTCCACTGTTTGCTGACATGGCCTTCTTGTGTTTATGTATGTGAGTATGCCCAGTATGGGCTTTCAGTATGTTGTTGACTGACACTGCCTTCATTCCTCTAAGTGTGTGAGCATGCCCAGTATGGCCATCTATATTGCATGTGTGGATCAAGTCCAGGTGGTTTGTACTGCAGTGCTGACCTTTGTGCTGTACACCGACAGGTAGCATGCTGTGTCTGCAGGGTATACATCAGTCATTTGGCATTGACTGCTGCTACATTTCTGCTTAGCTGGGGGGGGCACCAAACTGTTTCTACATTTCTACACGGGGGTGAGTGGGGTACACCTGACTGTTACCATAAGTGTACATGGGATGGTGGGGCACACCTTACACTTTTACACAGTTGCTAGGACTGTACTGGTATGTTGGGTACACCATTTCATTCTGTAGTCTTGCCTATCGTGCTGGCTAGAGGCATACCAGTGTACTACAGATTGTAGCTTTCACTACCTACATATTAGTTTCTGACTTTCTAGCCTTCACAACTGATATCCAACTGGCTAGCCTGCTGTAGTCTGTCTGTATAGGGCTGAGGTAGGGGTTACCCATGGGGCTCATTCAGAGGCCATAGTACAGCATTTGTTTGTGTTTGTCTACACCTATCCTGCTGGCTGTGACTGTTGTTGGGTATGTGCTCCCCCCCTTCTGACATGTGTGCATCACTTACCTTGTGGGTGTCCCAGTATTGAGGGTGATGTTGCAGGGCTGCCTATGTTGGATGCACATAGTACACTCTCTATACATGGTTGAGCACAGGTAAGTGTCATGTTTGGCATCCCTTTTACTGTATGTGCGAGTCGGAGAGAGGTGTCATTCCCTGGGTCCCTACTGTGTCAGTGCATGTGCTATGAGTTACCTCTTGGCCAAAGCCAGGGAATACTGGGCATGTCTCCTTCTGCCTACTGGACCAGGCTCAGGTTGTTCCTCCTCTGAGTCACTCTGCACCTGTGCAGGCCTTGGCACTGATGTGGGGCTGTGTCCCTGCCCAGTGATGTTCCTGCTGCAGCTGTTTCTGCAGGATCATATTTTGTAGCATGGCACATACAAGGACAATTTGGGTACATGTATTTGGTGAGTACTGTAAGGCTCCACTGGATGTGTCCAGGCACCGGAACTGTGACCTGAGCATCCCAAACACATGCTCTATTATGATTCATGTTTGTGCATGTGCGTCATTATGGAGTTCTTGTTCAGGTGTGTGTGCATTTCTGATGGGTGCCATCAGCCATGGCTCCAGTGCATATCCAGCATCCCCCACTAGGTGACCATGTGGGATGTCCCCATTGGCAAATATCTGGTACAGCTGTGTCAGATGCCAGATATGGGAATCGTGTTAGCTTCCAGGGCAGCCAGCACACACATTCAGTATTATGCCCTGGGCATTGCACACGACCTGGCAGTTGATGGAGGGGAACCCCTTGCGGTTGATGTAGACTCTACCCCACTCACATGGTGGAGCTTTAATGTGTATGTGCGTGCAGTCTATTGAACTGACTACCTCGGGGTATTCTGCTATCTGGTGGAAGAGACGCATATTGCTGGCCAACGCCTCATGGGTGATGGGGGAAATATACATGCTCACCGACATGTGCTGACATGGCATCCAGGAACTGGTGGAGTACCCTGGATGCTGATGCCTTTGAAATCCCCATTATATCCCCAGTTGGCCTTTGGAAGGTACCTGTAGCTAGTATTCTTAGACCTACACATACCTTGGTATCCACTGGGAGGGGTTCCCATCTGTTAGTTCTGTGTGTGAGGCGTGGCCAGCACAGCTCAACAATTTTCTGTAGGAGGTCCCTGTCCACCCTATAGTGCTCCACTATCTCCAGCTCATGTAGCCCTTGGTAGGTTACCCTGGGTCTGTACACTCTTCTCCATCTCCTCAGTGTGGGTTGCACAGCAGCATTCACATCCTCACCACCCTCAGCCTCTTGCACATGCTGGTTTATAATAGCAAAAGCAGCCCCTAACATTTTTTCTCTTGCTTTCATTTTGTAAAATTTCCCCATCTGTATACACCGGTGGTGCAAGGTATTTGGGAAAAACAAGGGGGAAAGGTGTTTGCATAGTTTATAGTGGTGTGCTGGGCTGGGCTGGTCTGCTGCCTGCGTAATTGGCTGATTCTGATATATTTCACCTGTCAGCTAAGCTAGTTCTCCTTGATTACCTTCCTACTGCTGTTTTCCCTTCCCATTGCCTCCCTGTTTAAGCCCGTGTGTGCACCACACAAACAGTGCTCATATGTGCACAGAGCTGCTTTTTCCTGGTTTAACTTCCTTTTTCTTACTGTAGGACCTGGTGCGTGGCACGCACACCCGCTTACACTTTATAAAGTGTGCTAGGCAGGTTTAGACACACCCCTGGCTTAGCTGTGCTAACCTAGGAGCAATCTTGAGCCATAGGTCTCCAATCAACTTACAGTATGCCTGACACACACACCCCATGATGTAACCTATATCCTTGTCTTGCACATAGATATTTATATTCTTATACTCTTGGGACCTGCCTCACACCCTGGGAAAATCTGGGATTCACTAACCTTTCCTTCATTTGCATAGGATTGCCTAGTATAGGATGCATAGTTACATGTCCCACACTGAGCCTCCCCACTTAGCGACCCCTACTCACTGGCCAAGTTGTCTTTTGCCTGCCATTGACTTGCATGGCAGAATAGTGATTTTTGTTAGAATGGTCATTTTCAGTTTATTTTATTATTTTCCCCCTGATCCCATTTGCCCGCTGCTGCCCTATGCTTAAACAGCCGAGATTGATGAAAAAAAAGTTAAAGTTGTTTTATTTATTTTTTAAACAGTTTGCAATGCCAATGGCCTTCTACTTGGCCATCGGCATGCTTCTTCAATAATATGCAGCCTTTATTTTGAGCTGTCATAGCTCCTTTTTGGAATATGCAGAAATGTACTCGGTTAGTAACCGAGTACATTTATGCAGATTGCACTTGTCTTGCACGGACTATTGCAAGCTTCCTGGATTGCAATATCACCTCATCTTCATGGATTTCTCCAGCAAATTAAGTGATTTGCATACCAGGGCTTAGTCCGTTCGAAATTAGTGCTGGAGCTCTCATGCATGCCCCTAAGGCTGTTCCTGGATCGATCGCACGTCAGACATATTGCCTGCGTGAGCTACTGCACTCATCTTGTACTCCGTGCAGGCTTTTGAGAATCCAGGGGCTTGTCTTTGCCAGGATTTTCTTTTTGCCAAATGTACTAGAGAACTTAAACACAGTTTAAAAGTGAAGGCTGGATGTTTCAGAAAAAGTATGTTTAAAATAAAGGCTAGGGGATGTTTGGAACAAACATTATTTGGACAGTGTTGTTTTCAAAATCCACGCTGGTTGAATCCACAGCAATAATGTCTGTGGAACTTCCTAGTTGTAAGTTACAAGTTTGTGCTTTTTACGTATTATTTGGACAGTGTCAGAAGCAGTGTATAATGCATAAAAATTATATAACAATGAAGGGAAGACATAAACTGTCCATTTGTTATGGTGGAGAGGGGATTACAGTAAACTGTAGATATGATGCAGTAAAGAGAGGAAAACAGTAAACTTGATACAATACTGGAGTAAGAGGAAGACCATAAACTGCACTTATGACGAATCCAGATACTTCAGTTTTTAGTCTGGTTGTGCCAGGCTATTCTGGTTCCAGAGTGAGGAACCAAAAATGTATCACAACAGGAAATTATTTAATTTTGTATTTTTAGACCAATGTGCCATATCTTTTCACATATGCTGCAGCTGAAGTGTTAGCAATGCAGCAAGTAGCACATTTCCTTTGGTGCTAGAACACCATCAGGTTGTGGGTTCTTTTCCCACTCCAAGTGATTGGATTGCTGACATTGTAGTTCAGCATGGGGGGGGGGTGCACTCCAGTGTGTCGTTTAAACTGAAGACCCATCTACTTGAGTTGGTGATAGCTCTAGCAAATGTAAAATATCCCATGGCACCTATAGAAATTAGCCGGGGTGGTTCTGATGCCCTGGTCAAATTTCCCATTAGTAGTATAAATACTACATTGGGTCACCTTTTAAAAAAGACTACTAACCTAATGGGACTAACCATGTCAACAAAGCATTAACAAAAAAAAAAAAAAAAAACTTTTGACACGAGTGAGACTATCCCTGTGAACATTTTAGGGGTGATTGTGATCATCTGCTTGGCACTGACTGGAAGACCATCTGTATGTATGTGTTTGTGTAGTTATAAATACAGCAACTGGAGCCTAAATGAATGTATACAAGTAACTACTAATTATAATTCACTGGCAAAATTTGATAAATGATTTTATTCTCTCTAATTTACACATCCATTGCCCTCAAATATATGTAAGCTTTCCACCGAAGGTTTTAATATTGGTTCCCTGCAAACAAAAAGAAAAAAATAAAATAGTTGGAGTTATTCTACCATGAAGCCCAAACAAAAATGAAACTAGCAGCTGTCACTTGTGACCATTTCTGCACTTATTGCTGTGTAACATTTACAAGCTATCTGCAACAGTTCTGATACTGGCCATCTCACCCCCCCCCCAAACTAAAACACAGTAGAGAATTATTCTACCATGGAGTCCCACTAATAACTAAAACCAAACCTACCATGTGTTGCATTCATTGCCATGTAATATTTCCAAGCTGTTTGCTGAAGACAAGAAAACTATTAGGAAGTATTTTCAGTGAACTGTGTGCATCTGTAGTACTACAGTCTTTCATTTTGTTCGTGACAAAGTCTTCTGCTAAGAGGCTTTTTTGTGCTCTCCGTCCCCACACACAGTTCCTGGCAACCATCAGACCCTGTTTTGGTCTATTAGACCATTCATTCCCTTTACTAGGCAGGAACAGATTGAGAAGTGTCATCTTCCAGGTAGCCATCAGTAGTGGTTCAACATTTTTGCTATTTTCTACCAATCCCCAAAAAGTGAGCATTTGGCTAAATATCAGGGAGGGGATGTACAATGGACTGAGGAAAGTCCCTTCACTTCCACAGGGGACGTTCCCTCCATGCAGCATCCCCCTCCCCCACTGCATGACCAGTTCTCTCTCTAGTCTCTGCCAGTGAGATGAAAGTACTCAGTGTGCCCTCTCAAGTGCATGAAAATCCCCTTGACCCCCCCCCCAACAGAGGCAGTAAAGCCACATCCCTTCACCTCTCCCACCTAGCTACTCCAGGAATGTGACCTTTAATTACATGCTGCTCATCTCTACACCACAGAGCCAGGCTACTAAGCACCCAGAAATTAATGGTGTCTCACACCCCTTATTACTGAAATGTGCACCTTAACATGCATTTTATTTTGAAAAAAGAAATCACTGACAAGTCTCTTATCCATCCAAATTTTTTTAACAAAAAGGAGTCTGTAGTATTCCCCATCTAACTCACAGTTTCAGCTCCATCCTAAATGGTGTCTCAATTCTAGATGAATTAAAACCTGCCATTATTATATAATTTCCAAAATTCCAAAGAGTTCCATACCTGAGCATTATGGATTAATTCCTAATATTTCATCTTGCCAAAATACTCAGAATCATTTATAAGTGGTCTGCTTTTTAACCTAAGACAGACTATTTCACATTGTCCGCATGCCTTCAAACTAATTTGCAGTGATACAACTGTCTCCTTTTAAGCCACATAATTCTGACCAATATGGATAAGGACCTTTAATTGGTGGCATCTTGGCATGATCGTTATACAAAAATCATTCAACTCCTTTGATTACTATACACACTTTAGTCACCTTTCTAATGCAGATTTCTGCCTCTAAACTCATGTCTTTTTTATAATTGTCTAGCAAATTGATCCTTTCACATTTTCTTTAACATATGGCTTTCCTTCCCTTGTACTGCCAAAGCAGAATCCTACAAGCCTCTGTCTTAGGTCCTGTTTTATTCTCCCTCCTCATTTAAATCTTCCTGTTGACTTTCCCAATCCCGAAGGGCTCTGTCTTATGATAATGATGACATGCATTTGTAAAATGGTGTTACAAAAGCCACAATTTGCAAATCCTTCTTAAAGACAACTTCTTTCATTGGCTCATGACTCAAACTATTTTTAAACACCTCCAAAGTAAAAAAATCAAAAAATCCTTAGAACTGCTTAACAAGATTTTCTTCAAACACTCCCATCAAGCTCTGTGACTGAGAAAGCAACTTATTCACTTCATCTGATTTTTTTTTTTTTTTTTTATAAATAGAATGTGTGTCAGGTTATTGGTCACAAATGTTATCAACAGCAGTGACAGCATCAACACTACACTCCATCTTCAGTTGTAATTTTCTTTATAAGATTTAACTGTTTTTTTTGTGATTGATATTTATCTTATACACCATGCTTAATTGATTATACATGTTGGTATGTCAGGTATTGGGGGAATATGCTGTGTTTCTTTATTTTTCTGAAAAGTAGTCTAGTTGAAATATTTTGCTATGTTGTCCCATGTAAAACAATTATCTCATTACTTATGTTTCTGAATTATTGTGCAGGTTGTGCTTCTGATGTCAGCTGGCACAATGTTTGTGAACTCAATGTTTAGAAACAAATCCTTATAAATACAAAAGACACATCTATATTATTTCAGATCTATATTCGCAGTTTCATCACCAGAGTTTTTAATTAACTATAACTGGCATGCAGACTCACAAAACTGATTCTATAAACCTGTTCCTCCATGACCAAGAACATACTCACCTTCAGATTAGAGTATTGCCTTCTATTCTTTGCATGATATACGTCTTACAACCCTATGCCCTTTGAAAGACACTAAATAAAATGTAATACTGTTAGTTTGGTTAAAACACTGCACTGTTCTGTGAACTATAAAAGCACTCCTAGAGACAAAATATCTACTTTTCTGCTTGAAACCTTGATTCACACACTTTATTTGTGGTATTCTCTTGTTTTTTGGACTTCTGCCTACCTTGTGTACATAAATTTACCCTCAAGATGAATTTCTTGGCATCCTGGTCTTGAGCACAAATGCTAGGCATGATTATGAGAGCTGATCATAATCAACTATATGGGCTACAAAGTGGTCAGTAGTATAGCTTTAAACATGCCTTTGTCTCAGTACAGCCCTAGTATCCATAGCTGATAAGATGTTTACGGTTAAGGAATAAACTAACTGGAGTAATCTTTCTTGATTTCATGAAGTGTGTTTATTCTAAAGGCCATGCTAGATTACCAAGTGAGCATTAATTGCATGGCTTTAAGAACATGGAATTGCAATGATTCAATGGCTATCTTAAGGACAGATGCTTGTGAGCCATTGGTCACCATTCTTAACTGTTCTTGCAATCAGGGGTGCCAGATTTTTGCATTTTGTCATTTCTTTCTCTCTTTTCATTAATGCAGCCTCAGTAAACTACATGGGATATGCTCTGTTGATGAACTTTTACTTTGGCCATCCCCATAAAGACCTAGACAATATCACCTACAAAATGACAATCCATCCCAACAAAGTCTGTCATGCACTGGCTGAGCTATGTTTGAAAGTGAACAGTACCAAAAAAGAAAGCTATGCCACTTGGAATACAAAACAGTTCTTAGCTCAAAGAGAGATTGTACTGCAGTTATGTCAAAGTACATTGCATTAGAGTGAAATCTATGGTTTTGATATAATTCAAGTAAATACTTCTCACAGTCATGTAATTTTGCTTGAAGTATCTGCTCTATGTATTTGTGTGTGCACGTGTGTATAAGTATATAAATAATACACGCACACATACATACATATATATATATATATATATATATATATATATATATATATATATATATTATATATATATATATATATATATATATATATATATATATATGTTCATAGGTTCATAGGAAGGTACTAGGCTATTGGCCCAAGGCCTATATAAGCCTAGCCAAAAAGGTGCCCTGGCTTTCACCACCCAAGAAAATTATTTTCATGTACCCCTGTCTAGCAGAGCCACAGAGGTGATCCCCGGGGTGAATTTCCTATTTCCCGTCCAACCATCAAGATTTTTTTTTTTTTGAAGAGTGCTAATGAGGAGCTTTGTTTGAGTTTGTTCCAGAATATGGGAAGTCTCTGGGACAAGAATCTATCCCTCCAGCATGTTCTGTTTATTGTAGTGACAAGGTTTAAGTCCCTAGAGCATGTAGCTCGGAGGGATTGGGATTTCTTTAAGTGGAGCATGTCCAACAGCTCTGGGTTTGACATAGCTTTGTATGTTAGGCAGAGATTGCCTCTGAGTAGGTGATATGTTATGGAGTAAAGCTGGAGTTTTTTGAGATGGACTGCATAGGGCATCTGCTTGAGGCCAGTAATCCTCTTTGTGAGGTATTTCTATAGCCTTTCCAGTTGTTGTAGATGTCTTGTGAGGTACATACCAAAAGGGGCATTGTACTCTATAATGGGTCTAATGAGTGATGAGTACAGGGGAACAATGACCTCTTTTTTCCTGAATGAAACTTTTGTGATGAGGTGTGCCACATAGAAGGATTTTCTGACTACTGTGGCAATGTGATTATCAAAGGAGAGACTACTGTCCACCTGTGTCCCAAGGTCTCTTATCACACTTTCGGTGTTAAGTAGACTACCACCTATGTGGTAGCTCATGGGTACAGAGTTTTTAGCAAATGGGATGACAATGCACTTTTTGGCATTGAGCTTGAGGCCATGGCTTTGACACCAGGCATCTGTCTCCGTGAGGCCCTTTTGTAGGATGTCCACATCATTAGGAGTTTTGATTATGGCTCCTAGTTTGCAGTCATCTGCGAACTTCATTAGCCAAAGACCTTCTGTGTTAGCCTGTACTTCAGAAAAGTAGATACCAAACAAGAGAAGACCCAGGACTGAACCCTGTGGTCCTCCACTTGTCACTGGTCTGAAGTCATATTTGGAGTCTGCTACTTTCACAGTGTGGGTTCTGTCAGTGAGCCAGTTGGCAAACCATCTTGTAACATAGGGATTTATACCTAGTTTAGTGAGTTTATCTATAATTCCAGAGTGGGGGATGGTGTCAGAAGCCTTGGCGAGATCTAGATAGGCTGTGTGAACCACCTTACCCTCATCTGCGGCTTTGTTGACTGCTTCAAAGAAGTCTATCAGGTTAAGGAGACATGATCTTCCTTTTACAAACCCGAACTGGGTGGGGTCCAGAGTTTGGAGATTACCAATGTCTTTGTGTATAAGATCTGTGATGATACATTCCATGGCCTTGCAGACCAGGCTCGTTACGCTAATGGGGCAGTAGTTCTCGGGGTCCATGGTGGCTCCCCCTTTGTGGACTGGGATAACCGTTACTGTGTGCCATTCAGTGGGCACAAAGCCTGAGCTAAGGCTATGACTGAACATGGTGCTTAGGTGAGGTGCCAATTCATTCTGCAGTTCATGTAGAATGCGGCCTGGGATGTTTTCAGGTCCCATAGATGCTGTGTTCTTGGCATTGGAGAGTGAGGTTTTTACCTGTGCAGCCATGATTACAGGAACTTTGCATTCTTCCGGTATAGAGATGGGTCCTTTAGGGGGTGAGGGGAGGTAAAGTTAGCACTGAACCTATCTACCAGGATGTTGGCAATATCAGTTGGTTCTGTATATTTAGTGCCATTGTGCTGTAACTCAGAGCAGATCTGAATTTTGCCATTGAAATTCTTGAAATAGCTATAGAATACTTTGTGGTTGTCTTTAGAATAAGTGGTGATTTTGTTTTCATAACTAGCTTTGGAGGATTTTATGAGGGATCTCAGCTTCTTACTGAGGCTGACCAGGGAGTTCCTCCAATCATGGGATTTTACTCTTTTTTGCAACAGTTTCTTTCTTCTGTTGTAGAGTTTGTTTATGACAAGGAACCACCAGATTGGCTTCCTTTTTTTTGGAGGATAGCATCTTGGTTCTATTAGGGATAGCACGATCCATACACTTGTGTAAGTGCTTATAAAGTGCATTTGTATAGGATTCAGCAGTCATACCTATTGTCCATCTGCATGGGTGTCATGAAGTTTGCCATTTCTGTCTTAAGAAGCGTGAAGTTGGCTTTGGAGAAATTTTTTACGGTGGTTTCCCTAATGGGGGATGGGGGTGGATTGTGGATGTTTAGGGTGATTAGCTTGTGGTCGGATCTGGTGTGGAACACTGGTCGCCCATGTTAGTAATGACCAGGTCTAGGATACTGCTGCCCCTGCTGGGGGTGTGGATAAGTTGATCCAAGGCATTGGAATTTATGAATTCCAGAAAATGTTGAACAAAAGAGTTGGTACATGAGTAGTTTTCCCAGTTAAAGTTGGGGTAGTTGAAATCACCCATTATTAGGGTGTTGGGTTGAACCCTAATATTTTTCAGTGTATCAAGAAATGAGGAGTGGGAATCCTGGGGCATAGTGGGGGATCTGTAGCAAGTTACAATTTGGATTGCGGTCTTGCCCAGAGTTAGTTGCACTTGGATAATCACGAATGCATTATGCTGAGCAACTAGCCTAGAGGTGTGGATATCCTTAATGAATATGGACACGCTTTCACCTTTAGTGTTTCGGTCCAGGTTAGGTGGCCGAAAGGTGTGGTATGAATTATAGCCTTGTAATGCAGGGGTGCTCTCTGGGGCCTTGAACCAGGTCTCTGTCATTGAACAGATGTTGATGTTCTCCATTTTAAGGAGTGCCTCGAGTGAATGCATTTTGAGGTTTAGACTTCTAGCATTGAATAAGAGCGTCTTCTGCGTGGAGACATGTGTGAATGGGCATACCTTCGTTGAAGATTGTGATCAGGGCTGGTAACTCGGCACGTAAAAATTAACTGCCAATCATTAGCGGACCAGAGCTCCGCTGTGGTGACCCCTAACTGGGAAAAGCTGAAAGACACAACAACTTCTAGCATTGAGTAGCATTACCCTCAGATTTTGCTTGTTTGTACCTGTTAAGGTAGTGAATTTGTCATTTGAACCTTGACTAAAAAAGCATTATAGGGGTGGCAAGAGCCTTAGCCAGTATCCGGAATCCCAAGGGTGACAGGTGCAGGCCATCTGTGGCAAAGCATCGTGGTCTGTCGATCATGTCATCCCAGGCAGACAGATACTGGATCCCGTTAGAATGACACCAGAAGCTTAGCCAATTGTTGAAGTCAATCATTTTGTCCTTGTACTGTGGTATCATTCTGGGTGATGGCAGGATGCTACTCAGGGCTAGGGTCATAACTGTCTGGCTACAAGATCAGAGAGCTCCTCCATGTCTCTTTTCATGTAGTCCAGGGAGGTATGTCTGAGGTCATTCACACCAACATGGACAATGACAGATTACTCAGGTCACTTGTGGAGTGACCTGAGTGCATGCGTTATGTGGTGGATCCTGGCACCCGACAGGCAGCTGACAATAACTTTCTCCTTGTTTAGCCTGGTGAGTGGAACATCAGTGTGCCTGACTATAGAGTCACCTATGACTAGATTGTTGGGTACGTTGTTATGCTTTGGGCTGTGGTTGAGTGACACACTGAGTTTGTGACCTATGTCTCATTTGAGTTGTGTTGGAGGATGGAGGTTGCTTGCATTTTTGCTTTGGAGGTCTCTGCTGCTTGAGTAGATTTTTATTGAGAGCCTCCATGAATGTAGGTGTGTGTTTTGTATTTCTATGCGTGTGTTTTGGTGGTGTAGGTTTTAAGGGACTATGTGATGAGTGTGGTGTGGTACGAGTGTTTACCTTCTCCTCTTGACTGTATAGTCCAGTCTTGGGTGAATAAGTGCATCTCTCACAGGTTGTAGTGTTGGGTGGCAGGAGGACAGAGTTGTCTGTGTACATGAGGCAATTGCTGCATTACCCCAAGATGCCCAGATTCATCAGGTAGACAGTTGAAAACACCGGGAGCTGACCCTTAGACATGCCTGGATAGGTGCTTATTTATTAAGTATTAAAACCTGTTTTCCTCTTGACAAGTGAGGAAAGTTGAGTGCTGTAGTAATTTGTAGCTTATTTAGTGCTTACATCGAGTTCTGAACAAGTGCTGAGCTAAAAAAAAACAGATTTTATTGCTAAAACTAAAAAACTGGCTAGTTCTAAGGGGAAAATTTGAAGCGCAGACTTTATGGCACCGGGAATAGTTTAACCCTAGCTAAGCGGCGATGCATAAAGTGTGTATGTATGTGTATGTATATATATATATATATATATATATATATATATATATGTGTGTGTGTATACATACAAACAACATAAGAGTCACCAGCGCAAGTAAAAATGCGAACAAACAAGCAAGCTGAAGAGCAGGAGTCACAATTTGTATAAAATCCACCGAGTTTATTGTGCAAATGGTAAGCGCTTTCACAAATAAATTTGCTTCATCAGACCTAAATGATCAAATTAGGTCATTTCCTTTTATACTCAATTAAATTCACACTAACCAATCATACATTTACACATTTAAAGATGTACTTACACATTTAAAATATAACCCAGAAATAAATTAAAAAACATTGTAAAAATACATAACAACTCAAATAAAATCTACATCATTTCCTAAGTCTCCTACTTCTCAGTTTTGCTGTAATAGCTATATGGTCATTTAGCCCCTTACCCAAATGGGCTCTAAGCCTAACAATCCATGTAAGTTCCTTTGTCTCGGTTCTATTAGATACATCTCCCAACCTCTCATCATCCTAACTCTAACACTCAAAATCTAAACTGATGACTATCATCATTCTCAATAGTGTGCTTTGCTAAGGCACTATACATATGCCCTCGCCTATAACCATACATATGGTCGCAAATTCATTCACGAAGGCATCTATTCATCTTCCCTATATAAAAGGAAGAACAGATAATACACTGGGCTAAATATATAAGATTCTTACTATTACAGTCAGCACTGATATCAAAATTATATACTTTATTAGTATTGGGGTATTTAAACTCTATACCTTCATATATAAAGGTGCAGAAATTACAGCTTCCACATTTAGTGGTCCCCATACCCATACCAAATCTCATTTCATGTGTCTCACGTTTAGGATAGCATAACCTTCTTTTCAGATTCTTAGTATTTTTAAACTAAATATAAGGTCTTTCCCCCACTATTTGAACTATTTGATCTTCTGTACGTAGTATATTCCAATTTCGTTGTAAAATATTCCTGATCATAGCATGATCTCTGGTATTAATAACATTGCCAAGGGCCAAATTATGCGTTGTTCAAAGTGAGACACATTAAATGAGATTTGGTATGGGTATGGGGACCACTAAATGTGGAAGCTGTAATTTCTGCACCTTTATATGTGAAGGTATAGAGTACTAATAAAGTATATAATTTTGACATCAATGCTGACTGTAATAGTAAAAATCGTATATATTTAGCCCAGTGTATTATCTGCTCTTCCTTTTATATAGGGAAGACGAATAGACGCCTTTGTGAATGAATTCGCGACCATATGTATTGTTATAGGCGAGGGCATATGTATAGTGCCTTAGCAAAGCACACTATTGAGAATGTTGATAGTCATCAGTTTACATGTCTGAATCTAGTCTATGCTACAGTAACCAAGGCACACCAATTTCAGAAAGAAACAGTTCAAATAAGCAGGCACAATAAGCCTTCAACCAGAAATTCCCAGCTCAGAAGGGCAGAATCTAGCCTTTCCTCCCAAAAGAGTGCAGACCACAAACCTTAATGAAAAATAACTGGCCTGAAGTCCAAGTGTTTTAACCAGAACTAATATACTTTTAGAATAACAGACATTGAGCCTTCAATTAGCAATTCCCATCTTAGAAGGATGTAAGCTACCTGTCCTGCCACAGCAGTGCAGACCATAAACCTTCTTAATGTAAAACAACTGGTCTGGAGCCCAGGTGCTTAAACCAAAAGGCTTAGAGTAACAGTTACAATTTAATCAGGCTACTACCAAGCAGTAATAAATGGAACAGAATAAATACAATTGAGTACTTTTAAGAAGAAGCAAAAGTAAAATAAAGTGCAATTTGTGTGTGTGTGTGTGTGTGTGTGTGTGTGTGTGTGTGTGTGTGTGTGTGTGTGTGTGTGTGTGTGTGTTTGTGTATACTATAGATATATTGATTGCTATGGAATGCACAGATGAGGAAATGCTTAAAGATCAAGTGAGAGCGCAAAACAGCTGTTTTTTTTTTTTTTTTTTTGCAGGGGGCAAGGCTCCCATGTCCCCCACAGCCCCTGCTAATTATATATACTGGCTCCAAGGTTATACACACAGTGAGGAAAGGAAAAACACCTTGATACCTGCTGTGCCACAATAACATACAACAGAAGCCTCATTCTTTTCAGTCTTCTGGGTTTTTGATTTCCCCAGCTTGATCTTTAGACGTTCTGAGCATTCCAGCAACTCATAAGGACCCATGTACATATATGTATTTGTATATATGTATAGACAGAAACATATATATATATATATATATATATATATATATATATATATATATATATATATATATATACACATACATCAAGGCTAGCCTAACTAACTTATTTAATGACTAAGTGAGAACAATGCCATCCTAATCATGGTAGGTGAAGGGAGGGCAGTTTCTTATATCAAACCTAAATGGTGGAAATAAAAGAGCCCACCAGCAAAGCTTTATAGTTGAGTCATACTCCTTGTGAAGCCATAAGACGGAAACGTGGTTGGTTATCAACATGAACTAAGATGTGAATGAGGAAGGCATACAAAGGAAGACCCTACAATTACTCATAAAATTAGAGAACTGCTACACTTAGGGGAAAAAAGCTAAATTGCAAACAGAACCTCCTTCAGAAATTGTTGAAGTAAACAAACATTTAGAAGATGACATTGTCAAAAGTTTCCTTTGAGCTCTTAGAAGGCCCCAATCAATAGCTCTGATAAAGAGACACCCAAGGCTAAAGTAAAAAGCAGGAAGCAGGCAACACAAGCTAGAGGAACAAGTAAGGACAAGCCTTAAGAAAAGGCCATGAAGGAAGGTCACCATTGTCACTGACTACTCTCCCTTGCCATGGATTCACCAGTAGAAGGAGGGGACTGTTAAATTTTGTAGATGAGCCTTGTCTTTGTAGCCCCCTCAAGTTTAAAGTTAGCATTGATCTAGTATCAGCCACCACAATAGGAATAGTCTGTCCTGTGTGTGACCTTAAATTGATAGCTTCAAACTGGGAGGGAGGTCAACTATAACACAGTGTGTCAGTTTTCATTAAAATAGTGTATAGTATAAAGCATGGTGGTAGTGGTGGTGTTGTTCTCTATGTAATGTATCATATCAAAGAGATACCCCTTTAAGAGAAACTTAGAAGATCATTGGCAATTAATTAAGGTGTCACCAAAAGACACATATAAACTAGGTTTGGATAACCCCAAGTATCAAAGGATTTCCTAAAACAGTTGACCTTATGCTCTTTCTAAATGAGGCACTTGCAATTCTAATTATATATACATAATGGAAGATTAATCAGCTGACATTCCTATTGTGGGGTTCCAGAGAAATCTGGAATTATGAAGAGATCACTGGAGGCCCGGTGCATTGGCTCTAGAAAAGAAGCTTTGCATCACAGTGTGTATATTATTAAAAGACTTGGTTCCTTATTGCCTGGAAGCAGACCTGAACCAGAAACTCTATGTCAAATATTTCTACTGAACACATGAGTTGTTAAAGGCACTGTTGAAATGTTTTTCTGTTTAGACCATAGATATTGCTTCATTTTAGCATAGCCATCATTTTTGCTTTAACTTCTATAAAATAACAATTTTTAGAATGAAGACGTGTGTCAGATGATTAATCTTTCATTGTGTATATATAATTAGAATTGCAAGTGTCTCATTTACAAAGAGCATAAGGTCAACTGTTTAGGAAATCCTTTGATACTTGCAACAACAGAGAGACAACTAAAAACATCAAGCCAGTAATGAATTAAGTAATGAATTAATTTCCCTCCTTAGCCATTTACTACAAACACATGACACTGTCAGTAGCATTAAACTTGCAGTGTTCCAAGAGAAATTTTACCAAAACATAAGTTTAAACAATAACATAGGGTATTATAGTGTAAAATGGCACTTTTAGAGCACTGTAACAGTTTCATAACATATGCTGCTTAAGCATTATTAGTTTTTATAAATAAATGAGACAAACATTTAGTGAAATGTGCAGTTGCACCTGTAAAGTGTACTTTACAACTGATTCTCCTTCGGCTCAGCTTATTCCTGAGCACTTTCCAGTAGTTTTGTTTCTTGTTAGTTATTTTTTACACTGGTGTCTGGATTGGGTTACTACTTGGCTTTGCTGTTTTTGTACTTTACAGCTGACTTGAGACTTTGAGGGATATTCAAAAACACTTAACGCACTGCATAATATTGTTTTTAGCAGGACTGCTCAGTGTATTGCGATGGAACAATTTACTGACTGCTGTAGTACCACAGCAGAAAGAAAGCTCAAAAAAGTGCTTCAGTGGTCTTTCTATATATTGTCTCAGGCAAATGCAGTAGGCCAGAGGCAGAGCTAATGTAAATCAACCATATGCTCCACTCTGAAGCCATACTTTGTAATTATATCACAGTAGAGTGATTTAAAGACAGACCCTACCTTGTTTTTTCATGCAGGGCAGTTAAGACTGAAGGTGGTAGATTTACTGTGTCCACCTGCTTTTATCATAATATGAATGATGCTTATCTGTTACATAAGTATAATAGCAGCAGACCTGTTACTACAACAGTATGTGTGTGTGCATGCATGCATATGTGCATGAAGTCATGCATGCATATGTATGCATGCATATGTGCGTATGAGTGCATGCATGCATATGCGCATGTGAGTGCACGTCTACATGCATGTTTGTGTGCATGTGAACACATGGGCATTTGTGTGCATGTGAGTACATGTGCGTTTGTGAATTACTATGTGTGTGTGTGTGCATGGCATGAACATGAGTGCCTGCATGCCTAAGTGTGCGTGTATTTGAGCATGAATGTATGCATGAGTGCATATGTCAGTGCATGCATGTGTGTCCATGTCTGTGGTGGGGTATGAATGGGACTCTTTGGGGTTGTGCATATGTATGCACAAGCAACTTGTCCTGGTGTCTGTGGGAATGTATATGTATGGGTACTTGTGTGTCCATGCATGTGCATGTCTAAGTGCTTGTATAACAGTACTGAATGAGTTGATTAAGTGAAATACTTAATGCAGATGTTTTACTTCCATTACAGTTTTAATTCAGTGTCATGCGAATGAGATGCTAAAGCTTTTGCTCAAAACAGTTTTTCATGTCTCTGAATCACTTGCTATCAACATAGTGTAACTCAAGCTCACCAGCAAAGCACTAGTAGTGCTGCAGGAATAATTTCCCTAAATACCCCCCACCCACCCATTCAAATTGCTGCACACCTGATATCATTGGACCAGGTGGATGAGTAGTCTACCCTGCTAATTTGTTTTGTATATCAATTAATAAATAATGGAATACACTAACCAAATGTTTTTGCAGGCTATACATCTTGGTGCTGATGATGCAACCCACACAAATAATAACTACATATACTAACTCTGAGCTAATAGCATTTGGATTAAAATTAATGCTCAATTTTGTGGAAAAATTCTCTTTACTCTATTGTATTGCAGCTTCAGAATGTGATGTCCAGGAGTCAGGGGCACAACCCACTGAAAAAAAATAATGCTACTGTTCACTCCATGCTTTATCTTTACACAGAGAAAAAGTTCAGAGTAACCTAACTACTAGCATTTTAAGGTGCACTCATGGACAAGATAGCATCTAAATTTCCCGGAATCATATAAATGAGAATTTTCTAGATTATGTCAAAAATCATGGGCTTCATAGATATTGAAGTTGGCATTTTGATAAACAACTATACAAGTCTCTCGAGCTCTTAATATATCGGAGTATGCTAATAACCGACTAACAACAGCATCAAACAGAATAAAAAAAAATCAAATACATGCTCCATCTAATACATATTAAATCAAACATAATAAAAATATTTATATTTGTTAAAAAGGGTAGACTACTCATCCACCTGGTCCAGTGATTTTTTTAGAGTTACACAGAAGGCAAATGGAAGATGCTGGAAGTTAGAATTCGGAGTCCACCTCTATAAAGAAACCGGTCACAAGTGGACCACTCCTTTTTGGCATTTACTTCTCAGAAGTCAAGGTCTATGTCAGTGGTCTCTGGCTGACTAAATTTGCAATAATTGCAAATTAGGAGCTGCCAATGAATCTCATACTGACACAAATGTTCTCCAGGAGGAGCAGACACAGACAAATAACTGGTGTCAGAGCCATGGACTAAAACTAAATGTCAAGAAATGCATAATAGTATCCTTTGGGAAGTCATCCATCCCTGGTAACAATCATATTGACAACACACCCCTTAAAGTTGACCCAGTAGTCAGGGACGTAGGGACACACATAGACAGTAATCTAGCCTTTGATTATCATTTGTCTACAGTGGTGAGAAAAACTTATAAACAAAGGTATGGCATCTAAGTCCAAGGAAGGCATTGGTCTACTGTATTCAGCACAATCAGCTGTGTTTTGCCATTGTTGATATTACCAAAAACATACCACTGCCAATTTCTGAAGAAAATGAACTAGCTACCATTGACCAAACAGAGCAATATTCTTCCTTTGATCACACATCTATAAACTACTAAGAGTGGGCCACAGGCACCCCCACGTTTAAATCAAGATCACAGATAAAACCGATTAACAGAGAGAGAATCAAGGATTGACTCTCATAAGATTATGATTCAAAACCTACACCAAAAGAAAGAAAGATAATTCATAAAATGCAGTCTGCTTAAACAAATGAATAATTCTAGACAGGACTAATGTGTCTGAAAGTCTGAGCATTTATTTTACATTTGAAATTTGTTTTGGTTGGTACATTAAACTGCATTTCCATGTTGTGTAGATTCCTTCTTTTTTTGCCATTTGTTACTGATTACAAAATTGTGTTGTGCCTGAAAACGTTTTCTTGGACCAGCTCTTTCACGGAGTAAAACTAATAAAATATAAACATGCCAGTAAATTTTGTCTCTTAATATGAATTACTGATGTGGTTTAATTTATTAATGTGATTAAAAGTGATTTTTTTAATTTCATGCGGCTTGCTATAATACATTATTTTATTTAAACAGAATAATTAAATAAAACATTTCTATACACCTTTTCATATAGCTTTAAATGAAGGATTCTTAGAATTCAAAATATATATTTGAAACATTTTCATATTATGGAAACTGTAAATAAATTGTTGAGATAAATTAGGTCATTGTTACGGCTTCTAGCAGCATGTCGCTTGGACATGAGCAATGCACAGGGACCCATCTTGTGGCTCTGATTCATCTTGCTTTCGAGCAAGTCCTTTTCAGCCATGTAATGGCACAAGTTGGACATCCTATGAGTTATAAGATGAAGTATTTATCTTACTGATAAGATGTTGGATCATTATTGCAAGCTCTCTTATGAAGTAGTTAGAAAAAAATGAATGAATTTGTAGAACAGGACAGACAAATCCATTATTGTGATGACTATGCAGAGGTGATACACTCACGTATCATTATAAAGATTAGCATTTCATCCTAGAAGCAATCTGCCAACCATGCTCCACATTGTTATATGCTTTCAAAACCCGCATTTCCATGTTTATCAATGCCTTGTTACAAGGACAGTCATTTACATACCTATCAACTGCCTAGATTTTCGCCTCATACTTTTGGTCAGTTCCTTATAAAATGTGTGGTTTTCTGGCAAGTAATTTTGGATTGACGTCACTGAATAAAGACAGACATTTGAGTTTCAGACTTTATGTCCTTCAGAAAATTCATTCTAACACAGTAATTTTTTTTAGCAACTTTCTAAGTGTCTAACAGCAATATTTATAATCTGCCCCGATTTTTGGACCTTTGACCCCACATTATTTTTGGCTTTGCCCAGATTTCCTGTGTTAAGAGGTTGAAAGGTATGGTCGTTTCTCATTTACAAATTTTTGGTTACATATGAGGCAACTTTAAGACAAGGAAAAGTTATGTTAAAATTTTCGAAGATGTTAAAGTCACTAGGTAGCTTGAAAATAAAAAAGAGCAGTACAAGTCAACAACAAAGTAGTGATGGTAGATTTGGTAGATGAAGCACACACTCAGTTTGGACAACTCTTATTTTCTTAGAATAATCGTCATGAACGGAGCCAATGCACAAACTAGTTCTAAGTGCAGTTCAGTAACTGACCTTTAAAGTTTTATAGAAACCTTTTTTTTTTTAAATAAATATTCTGGAAAGTGAGAACTGTGATAATCAACTTGTGGGATGAAAAAATAGCTAAGCTACAGCACAGAATACAATACTAAAAACTGACACATTTATGATGGAACATTCCCAAGATGAACACTATTTGTCCATAGCTAAGGTTTGCATTTTTAGTATACGTATATCAAGGCTTGGGTCCATGAAATAAAGACACTCTCTTATGAAATTCTGTCTAAAAAATGACTCTGCATTCACAGTATTAATGTTTTAAGACAAACATCCAATGACTGCATCATATACATAGATAATCTGCAAAATAGTCATTCATTGTCTGATTTCACCTGTTTAATTCTGCCCAGGGTTATGGAGGGCCTGAATCATCTTCCATAAAGCAAAGGGCACAAGGCAGAGAGGCAATCCTGGATGGGATGACAGCCCATCTTTGGAGGCAGACTCATATTTATTCATGCAATATATGCTCACATGTGCAAGACAGGAGTTCTGCAGTTCACCTGACACCATGTCTTTGGAATGTGGAAGAGATTGACACCTCCCAGCAAAAACCTAGTTATCTTAACTGGTGCAGGAGTTCTTAGTGGAATATTCAGTTATAGCTCACTGATTTTTAGCTTGACAACCCTAGTCCTACACTGAAAGTTACTGAGGCTGCAGTTTCAATTTGCATGCTGGCGGTGATAAGTTTGCACATTTTCTTGTCACTTTTCTTAAAAGTTATCCAGTCATTGGAGTCAATATAATTAAGTAAAGGTGATTTGAGGGTGAATTTCCACAAATGAAAGGTGTAGGGGAGCTTACCCCATATTTTGTTGTGTATTATTCATTGGGTTGAAGCTTCAACCAGTTGTTTACATCTGGTTGAAGTTTCAACTGGTTGACCATCAAGAACTGTGAGAAGAAGCATAAAACCCACAAAGACTCAGAAAGAACATACAAATATTGCACAAAAGACAGCCTACCCAGGAGTCATGAGCTGTGAGACATCAATATTATAGCGGCACTTTATAAAACAGTGCTGACCAAATATTCAGTAAAACTTTCTTGGCAAAATATTAAAAAGGAACTGGTTATGGCCAGTAGGTGAAACTATCTCCTTCTGTAGCTTGTTGTCGAAATAGGGTTTTCCAAGCCCTTAGATGTTCTACCTCTCTTTTTACACATCTTAAAGAATAGACATTTGGGCTGAATCTTTGTTTTTTCAACTAATGTGTTGGAGTGTGGGTTCAGTTTTGGCTGTTAGATCTGAACACAGGATATATTGAACTATTTGTTGAAATGTATACGAAAAACACAGCACTAGGAGTAATACTACTGGCAGACAACTTGATTTGGCATATATGAGACATTCACACTTTTTTTTACATATGTCTAGCTTATCAGATGTCAGACTGAAATAAAATTGGTTTAACAGGAAAAAAGTCAGAACGGTGTATCAACAACAAACACAATGCTTAGCATTTTGCTCTATAAATAAACACAGGATGAATCTTCACTTCAAAAACTGGTGAAAACGGGCCAATTAAAACCCCAACGTTTTGTCAATATTGGCAATGTTAATTTTCTCGGCCTATTCTGTTTGATGCTTCTAAAGAACTCACACAATTCTGACATATATACAGCAGGATGTATTTTGTAGTCCCATTTGTAAAAGCATCTTAAATTGAATGAATAAGAACAAATTCTTAATGCATACATCTAGACTATAAAATAGCTTCAATAATAACTGTCTGATCAGTCTTATTAGCAGAGTCACCTTCTGAAAGAGATGACAGAGTTCAAGGACTGAAGCTGATGAGAAAATATATTTTCAGGAGATACAACAAAAGAGAGATGTAATCTCAAACAGTGTTTTGAATAGCACATCAGTAGGTCACACCAGAATCTATTTTAGGAAGATGCATGAACACGATGCACAGCATATGGTTCAATGAACAAGTACACTTTGCTAAATTAAGTCCCACTGCATGCAAATAGATTGCATTACAAAAGGGTAGATTACATTGAGATACTTTAATGCATTCCCTAATGCTCTATGTAACTAAATGCAAAGTTATATTATATATAAAATGCGTGCTTGCTTGCTTATATGTATTATATATGTATGAGAGTTTTGTTAAAAAATTATATAAAGTGAAAAGAAGAATGCATTGGTTAAAATAGTACAGAATTCAGTGCAAAAGATCTACCTTGAGGCCCGTAGTATGCAGACATAACCATTTAGAAATATTTATTCCACAAAATACAGCTGAGAGTAGCATTCATATAACCTGGTGTTTGACCAATGAGAGTCATCAGTCCCAGCACCTATGGCTCAGACAGACCAAGATGTATGCGTACGTTTCAGATTCTGTATGCAGTCCTAATCAACTTGTCATAATGTGAGGCATAGCAAATTAAACTTTCCTATATCTCCAGGAGGCATTTTACAGGGTGGGAGTTTGTCAGTGAACCTTCGTTCTGTAGTGTACACTAAAAAGGAATTGAATGGCCCACTGCAGCCTTCGACAGTAATGTTTATTAACTGGAACTTATATCACTACAAAACTGCAAAAGTGTGGTTTCTGGTTCCAGAATTCCTCATGTTAGGAGCAAACTCTCTTAGCTCCGAGGCTACACAGCATTAATAAGCATCAGTGTGCAGAAAGCATTAAATTAAGCCTTTACTTTTTAGTAACAATCCACTGACAAACTCTGCATGCCACAAAAAACAAGTAGCTTTGAAAGCAAGGGCCAGTTTGGAGAAATTCTGTTCTCAAGAATCACCTGTTACACAAACTGCACTATAGCCAATGCAGAGCACACACAAAACAGAAGTTTCTCAATTGACTTTACACAGTAACAGTTTCAGACTACAAGCAAATCGAAAATAGTTCAACTTACACAAACAGTTAACAAATTAGCTTTTTCCATGGATGCTTTTCAAGCCATGACATTAAAAACATGAAAAGATGTGGCAGATCACACTAAAAATCTTAAGGGTCAGACAAGAATGAATGAGATGGATCATCAGATCACATTTTTCTTCGATTTTATACAAGTGTTACATGATCACACAGATGATTAGAAAAATTGAGGAAGGCAAAACAACATTCTTATTCAGGGACTGCAAAAGGGGGTAGAACAAAAAGATACACTGAAGTTTCTACAGGCCTGGATACCATGTAGTTTGTTACCACAAGTACCAAATACTCCAAAGAAGAACTGGAAGACTTCAACTGTTACGTACCTTGACGAAAGCGCTAAATAAATTTATATTTGGAGTATTTGGTACTTGTGGTGACCGAGTTCCTGAGTCTGGATTTTGTTATGTATTGTTGATTCCTGGTTCTCAGTTCGTTTACCATCTAGTTTGTGCTGGGAGCCTGCTTCCAAGTTCCACTTAGAACACACACAAAGATCTGTGGCACCTCAACCACCCCATTAAGGCACCACCTAGACCTGTTAGAGTCCATTTCCTCTCCTACTTGCAGAAGGAAAAAGTGCTATCAGCTGCATGGCAAAAAAAGGGTGAAAGTTGTCAGTTTGAAAGATTGAATTTGATAGTGATTACTCCAGGCAGGTGTACAACAGAAGGAAACAATAGTTGCCTGTTTTGTGATTGTTGACAGAAAATGGGATTAAGTGAAAGTGTTATACCAGCTAGTTTGGGGATCTGCTTGAGAGAGTTTATACATTTACCCACTTAGAGGTCTTTGTGGAAGACCTGAAAGGTAAAGCCATCTTGCAAACTTCTGACAACATGGACTACGTCCCAACCAACCCAAAAAGAGAGCAGTCTACAGGGGAGGTACCTCCAGGTCCCAAAAGGTCTAAATCAGCTATAAATATTAGTTTAGGCACCATTTTCTTAAAAACAACTTCAACATTCTCTACTAAGGTAGATTACATTACTGTTCAGAGTCACCAGTACTTACTTAACTGTTGTAGAAGTGGACTGGGACTTAGGGTTAAAGTAATAACAGTAAATTGTCCTGTACTAAAAAATTATATGCATGCTGTTTTCAATTTCCGCTTATACTTTTCTGTCTTGCACTTTTAAGGGAAGCAACTGTACTAACACTATGAATGATTGGCTAGTTATGTAAATAGATGGCAAGCATATACAAAACCTCTGGCATGTTTTTGTTTCCTCTGTTAGTGGAGTCCTAATGTAATGTTCCCACAGCTAATTCAGTGGTGAAATGTGAAACTCAGGAGTCAAATACATCCCCTATACCTAGGGGGTAATATTCAAACCTGGCATAAAGGTAGGGGGCTGGCATAATGGTTAAGGAGTTTACCTCAGAGACACAAATTTTATACTTTCGTATTGTTACAGATCTGGATCAAATATTTTACTAGATGACAAGTTATGAATGTTTTAAAATGATCATTTCTGTTTTCACTTTCAGTTGTGCTCTTGTACATGTTTCACGAGGATGTGCATTTCTACCATTACTTCAACTGGGTAGTACTAGGTAGTTTTGGATCCCTATTATGTCATAGAAAAGTTACATCATCAAACAACATTTTGAAAGGCTTTTTATCAAAGATTCCATTTGTTGAACAATTCTGACTGAGATTGCATTGCAGTAGGGATCAGTAAATTTACCCTTTTAGGAGGGGTGTGGGAGGTACAACACTCCACATGAGGGGGGTTCAATAAATGGCATTTCCAATGAAGTGCCATTTGATGATGTACAGCTCCGATGATAGGATATAGACCCAGTAGTTCTATAGCTTTTCAGATAATATGATGGGGTAACTCAGTGGACAAAGCAGAAGGACCAGAACACATTAAGAGAATTAGCTACTCTGAAGGTGAGTATTCAAAAGATAATAGATATGAAAACCGAAATAGCACTGGACAACGTAAGGATTCAGTATTATAAATATTATGAATTTTCTTCACAGGTTGTTTCCAGGCTTGCAAGAAAGCAGAGGAGGAGGGACATATAGTGTGGATGGCAGGGTTTCATTAAGATGCACAGTGTCTAAAATGTTAGTCAAATTTAGGAATTTTTATAAAATGATATATTCAGATCCAGACACAACTAGGGCAAGTCCATTTTCTCTTCTCTATTAAACACAACAGAATTTCCATCCTTTACTGTAGATCAGCAATGGTCATTAATTAAATCCCTCACTAAGTAAGAGATACTACAAACAATTAGGAAACTGATGCCAAATGAGGCCCTGGGACCTGATGGTCTGGTTGTAGAGGTCTGTACAGACTTCCTACCAATGGCAGTACATACCTTCTGGAAATCTCATCTCTCCACTTCCCAGGAATTAAAGACTCTACCTTCCCTGAAGGATTCTCTTCTTTTGAAAACCTGATAAGCCATGAAACAGAAACACAGAGCTCACTTAGCAAAAGGTGGTGGGAATGAAATGGGGAAATACACAATCTCAGTAATAAGCATGACATTTATAACAAAAAAAATGTATTAAAATAGGTCATAAAGTTAAGCACTTTTGTCCATTATTTATTTATTTATTTTACTTTACTTTATTTTATTTAATAAATAAAATAAAATAAATAAATCATAAAGTTAAGCACATTTGTCCATTATTGTTTGGACTTCATGAGAACTATACACAAAAATTAATTGGCTTCCTTTTGTTTAAAAAAACTGTCACATGATAAAAGAGCAAGAAAATCATTAAAGAAACATTACCATAAGTAAAATGAAAGCAAACCAATAAATGATATAACATTGCAGGTCATTCTTTAGTCTTAATCTACTAAGGTGCAGCAAACATCATGCACCCAAGTTTAAAAATATATAAAAGTGCATACCTGAATGAATATATAAATAAATAAAAATACTTTAAACACATTATCATACTTTAGCTGCTCTCATCATAAGCACTGAATTGATCGACAAATGTACATTTAAACATGGTGGTGTCATGGCATTTAATCCTAGTTACCATATCAATTCTCTGTACTCAGTAAGTGTTTCCCATTGACCACCCCTAACATCAAGATTTATGAATAACAGTATATCAAAGTTGAATTTCTTTAAATCTGTACAAATCCAGGTATGTTTGTATAAAGCACCATCTGTATTTTTCTTTAGAATATTATACAAATGTTCATAGCTTGTCTTATGTAGAATCCTTTGTCCTTTACCAGCATAAAAAGAGGGGCAAGATATACAGGTAGCCACAGACAGTGCACAGTGCACCTACAGAAGCATAGTTCCCCTTCATAAGTGGTATTTTAGATGAGCAATAATTTGTCGGTTTTATATATATGTATATGGTTCCCTATCAGAAGCCTGAAACACTATAAGCCTGAAAATCAAAATCCTGAAACCAAAAGCCTGAAAATTCAAAATCCCGAAAACCCAAAATCCTGAAAACACAAAATGGACATACTGATGTCATTGTGGCTTTGCTATTGTTAGCCCTATGGTGTTAGGTCATGCGTTGGGTTCAGGTAAGTGTGCGGTTGGTTTTATGTTAGGGTTAGGGGCGGTTTAAGTGAGTAAGGGTTAGGGCGTGGGTCAGGTGAGTGTGCGATAGTGACGGACCTTAGGGTTAGGGTTAGGGTCAGGGTCAGTTGGTAGATATTAGTGTCTTTATAGTGACATATTAGCATTATTTGTGTTTTCAGGATTTTGAGTTTCAGGATTTTGGGTTTTCGGGATTTTGAATTTTCAGGCTTTTGGTTTCAGGATTTTGATTTTCAGGCTTATAGTGTTTCAGGCTTCTGATAGTAGGGAACCATATATATATATATATATATATATATATATATATATATATATATATATATATATCGTTTATAATGTATGGGTACTGGTTACATGATCCACATTCATATGTCACTTGATTTTCTTATCGGTGATTCTCACCTTTCCTGTTCTCCAAAGTAACCTTAATATTCTAATCTACTTTATAAATAAAACATGTTTGATCTCCTACATAAACATCTTCACTGGTTTTGAGGATGCACCAATTTTGTCGATCGATTCATTGCTTAATATGAGAGCATCTAAATTATATGTTTAAAGTAGACAAGAACAGTCCTTTATGTATTTTTATTTCATATCTACTATTTATCATACAGTTTTAGACTTAGTTATATGATGTTTTAAACATTTCTACTTTTGGCTTTTTTGCATTTTAACAGTGCATCTTAGTTTAAGAATAAAGAATGAACTTCAATGTTATACCATTTATTGGTTCTGCTTTCATTTTATGTATGGTAATAATTCTGTTTTATCGTGTAGACATTTTTAAACAAAAGGAAGCCAATCAATTCTTGTATGTAGTTCTGATAAAGTCCAAATGATAATGGATGAAAGTTCTTAATTTTATGATCTAGTTTCATGTTTTTATTATAAATTGTTAAAAATGTTATGCTTATTACTAAGAGAATGCATTTCCCCTTTTCATTACCAGCACCTGTCACTTTCTGAATGCTGTGCTTCTGCTCCGTGTTTTTTCTTGTTTGAGCTGTACTGGTTCATGTTCTTTCTCGTTGGAAGACCTGTTAGGCCATTATCTGAGCCTTCTACTTATAGGTAAACATCCCTTTTAAACACAGATAAAATATTTATGGCAATATGAACACTCAGAATACCCCCTTTTCTTCCACATTATTATTTGCCCTGACCATGTCAGTTTGTAAAGGAAAGGGCATCCTGGCATAGTAATTTGAAAGCCACAATATGACTCAAAAAGCAAGATTATGTAACACTACAAAAGTTTTTCTATCAGTGGTTCATAGGTTCATAGGTTCATACTAGGCTATCTGCCCTAGGTCATTTATAAGCCTAGCCAGAGTATGTTTGGCTTTCGCCACCCATTTTAAATGAATTTTGCTATGCCCTTTTTCGAGGTTAGTATACTGTGCCTCTGTCTAACAGTGACACAGAAGTGATACCCGGGGTAAACCTACGATCTCCCATCCACTCATCAAGATTCCTATTGAAGAGAGTCAATGAGGGACTCTGCCTACCTGGACTGGGATTTTATTCCAGAGTGAAGGGAGCCTCTGGGTTATGAATCTGTCCCTCCAGCATGTCCTATTTATTTCAGTGCTGAGGTTCAAGTCTCTCGAGCGCGTAGCTCGATAGGATTTGGATTTTCTGAGGTGCAGCATGTCCATTAATTCTGGTTTGGACATGGCTTTATACATCAGGCACAGATTGCCACTGAGTAGAGCTGGAGTTTCTTTAACCGGGCAGCATATGGCATCTGTTTGAGCCCTTTGATCCTCTTGGTGAGATAGTTTTGGGGTCTTTCCAGTTGCTGCAGGTGTCTGGTAAGGTACATCCCAAAAGGGGCATTGTACTCAATTATGGGCCTGATGAGGGATGAGTAAAGAGGCACAATGACCTCCCCTGATCTAGTTGTGAATCTCTTCATGATTAGGTGGGCTATATAAAATATTTTTCTAAGCACTTTGGCCACGTGGTTTTCAAATGAGAGATTGCTATCAACTTGGGTCCTCAGGTCCCTAATTACTTCTTCCGTACTTAATGGATTACCACCTATGTGGTAATTTGTGGGCACTTTGTTTTTGCCAAAGGGGATGACTATACACTTTTTGGCGTTTAGCTTGAGGCCATGGCTCTGGCACCAGTTGTCTGTTTCTATGAGGCCCTTTTGTAGGATGCTTGTGTCGGCTGGAGAGTCGATTACGGTGCCTAGTTTCCAGTCATCTGTGAACTTGGTCAGCCACAGTCCTTCCGTGTTGGCCTGTACCTCCGAGAAATATATACCGAACAAGAGAGGTCCCAGGACTGATCCTTGTGGGATGCCACTTGTAACTGGTTTGGAGTCTGACATGGCTCCAGCAATTCTAACCATGTGGGTTCTGTCCTTGAGCCAGTTTGCAACCCATCTAGTGACATAGGGGTTTATATTTAAGCTGGTGAGCTTATCTATAATGCCCGAGTGGGGTATTGTATCGAAGGCTTTTGCGAGGTCCAGGTAGGCTGTGTGGACCACCTTCCCCTCGTCAATGGCCTTGGTGACTGTTTCAAAGAAATTGACCAGGTTTAAATGGCAGGATCTGCCCTTAACAAAGCCGAACTGGGTAGGATCCAGTGTCTGTAGGTCCCCAATATCTTTATTTATGAGGTCCATGATGATCCTTTCCATAGCTTTGCAGACCAAGCTAGTCAGGCTTAAGGGGCGATAGTTTCCAGGATCCGTTGAGGCACCACCTTTGTGGAGAGGGACCACTGTTGCTGTACGCCACTCTTTGGGTACATATCCTGTAGTAAGGCTGAGACTGAACAGTAGTTTTATGTTTGGGTTTAGCTCTTCTTGGAGTTCATGTAGGATGCAGCCCGGGACACCGTCTGGTCCCATTGATGCTGTGTTTTTTGCTTTGGAGAGGGCGGCTCTTACCTGAGCATCTGAGATGTCAGGGGGCCAGCACTCTGCTGGGATAGATATTTGCCCTTTTGGTGGGGAGGGGGGAGAAGTTTGCGCTGAACCTGTCAGCTAGGATGTTGGCAGTGTCTGTGGGTTCGGTGTATTTTTTGTCATTTTGGATTAATTCTGAGCATATCTGGGAATTCCCACCCAGGTTCCTAGCATAACTAAAGAAAGCCTTGTGATTATCCTTAGTGTCCTGTGCAATTTTTCTCTCGAAGCTGGCCTTAGATGATTTTATGAGCGCCCGTAGTTTTTTGCTAATACTGATCAGAGATGCCTTCCCTTTTTGGGATTTTGCTCTGTCATGTAGTAGCTTCCTCCTTCTATTGTATAGTTTGTTTATGGCTGGGGTCCACCAGACAGGACGTCTGCCTTTGGAGGATTGGGTCTTGCATGATCCATGCATTCCTGAAGGTGTTCATAGAATGAGTTTATAAAGGATTCTGCGGTCTGGGGCTTTGAAGGATTCCACCTCGGTTTTGAGGAGTGTGAAATTTGCTTTAGAGAAGTTTTTCACTGTGGTTTTCAGGGCAGGGGGTGGAGTCGGGATGTAAATAATCCAGTGAGATTAGTTTATGGTCTGATCTTACCAGTGAGGGATACACTTCTGGTCTGGAGCATAGAGTCCCCATGTTGGTGATGATCAGGTCCAGTATGTTTTCCCCTCTTGTGGGAGTGGTAACAAGTTGTTCCATAGCATTTGAGTTTATAAATTCTAGGAACCTTTGGGCTAGGGTGTTGGAGCTAGAGTAATGCTCCCAGTCTATGTTTGGGTAGTTGAAGTCGCCCAATATAATGGTGTTTGGAGAGACCTTCATATTTTCCTGTGTTCTCAGGAAGGCCGAATGGGGTTCCTGGGTTTGGGAGGGTGGTCTGTAGCAGGCTATAAACTGGAAGGTAGTTTTACCCACTGTTAGTTGCACATGGATAGTCTCTGATGCTACGTGCTGTGCCACCAACCTGGAGGTGTGGGTATCTTTGACGAATATTGATACTCCCCCTCCTTTTGTAGTACGGTCCAAGTTTTGGGGCCAAAAAGCATGGTATGAGGTATAACCCGGTAGTGCTGGGGTGCTCTCGGGAGCCTTGAACCAGGTTTCTGTTACTGCACAGATATCGATGTTCTCCATGCTAAGGAGAGTTTCGAGTGCGTGCATCTTCAGGTTTAGACTTCTGGCATTGAGTAGCATTACTTTTAGTTTCTTATCCCTTGTGATACCTATGGAGGTGGGTTTGTCTTTTGAGCCTTGCCTAAAAAAGGCACTATGGGGGTAGCTATAGCCTTTGCCAATATCCGAAAGCCCAGGGGTGACAGGTGCAAGCCGTCCCTAGCGAAGCATCGTGGCTTGTCGAGCATGTCATCCCAGGCTGACAGGCATTGGATCCCCTTTGAATGACACCAATACTTAAGCCAATTGTTGAAATTAATCATCTTGTCTTCATATTGTGGCATCATTCTTGGTGAGGGTAAGATGCTGCTTAAGGTCAGGGTCATACCGGCCTGGGCTACATGCTCAGAGAGCTCCTCTATGTCTCTTTTCATGTAGTCCAGGGAGGTATGTCTCAGGTCATTCACACCAGCATGGACAATGACTGAGTCATATTTGTACTTGCCTTGGAGTGACCTGAGTGCTTGTGTTATGTGGCGGATCCTAGCGCCCGACAGGCAGCTCAACGTGACCTTTTCCTTGTTCAGCCTGGTGAGAGGGACGTCAGTGTGCCTGATGATAGAGTCACCTATTACAAGTGTATCAGGTGTGTTATTTAGCCTTAAGGGCTGTGACTGTTCGGCACACTGGCTTTGTGAGCTATGTGTTGCACAAGTTTTGTTTTGGGGTAGCGGTTGCTTGGGTATCTGCTTTGGAGGTCTCTGCTGCTTAGGTAGATTTTTAGTTAAAGCCTCCGAGTATGTTTTTGTGTGTTTATGTGTTTGGTTTGCTGTCGTGGTAGGTCTATGTGAGATTGGAATTGTAGTGAGTGTGGTTTCCTTCTCCTCCTGACTGGTTTTGCCAGTACTGAGTTGAGAGAGCTTAGCCTTTGTATGTTTTAAGAAAGCCTGTGTATGTTTTAAGAAAGCTTTTTTTCTTTATTTCTCAAAATTAGTTTGGATAGTTTAAAAATTGTAATCACATACTGTGTTTCTAATGTTTTAATATGTAAATATGCAGCATTCCTCCCTTGGCCTTCACTGAAAAGCGGCTTTTGCCCATTTGGACTTTCCCAGTCAACAAATGGAAATATATAAATTAATAAATAAATAATAAATAAATAAAAGTAATGACTATTGAAGAACAACTATGACAATTACTCCTTACTAGTAGACCTCCTTTGTGGAGATAAGAATATCAGCCTGAACTTTCCAATTATACATTAAACTATCAATCTAAAATAAATAAAAAAGGAATCTCATCCAACACACCAATGATTCACAGTATGTATAACAAAGCAAATGAATTAAGCGGTAGTGCTGTTACCTCACAGCAAGAGGTTCTCCCCTTTGATTCTCAGCTTGGCTTGGGAGTGCCTTCTGTGTGGAGTTTGCATGTCCTCCCCACGGTTGGGTAGCGTTCGAAAGACATGCATACGTAAATGGGCGTGCCTTCGTTGAAGGTTAGGCATCAAGCTGGCACCTCAGCCTTTCCTAAAAATCTACTGCCAATCATTAGCGGACCGGAGTTCTGCTGTGGCGACCCCTTCCTGGGAAAAAGCCGAAAGGCAAACAAACATTGGCTACTACAAATATGATATATTGGTAAGTGCTAAAACAATGCTTAACTCAGTCATTACTAATAACAAAAATCCAACCTCCAGGGTTCAATATCATAAGACTTGACAAGATATCAAAAATCATCAAAGAGGTGGCTATTCTAATATCAAATCATGTATAATTTAGGCTACACAAATTACAGCATCCAAATCCATGCCTGAAGAAATTCACTTGCCTACTGTTTTACCAAACAAACATAAGCAATTAACTATACTTACAATTTTTAATAACCCAAAGCATAAAACATCAAAATGATGGAAGAAATTCTTGCCTGGCTTACAACTCCCATTAAACAGATTATTATTACATTGAGGGATTAATATCTACTTGACTGCATTACAACCCTACCCCCATCAAAAAAAACATTTAGTACTTGACAATCAACTTATTTAGTCAAGACCAAATCTGGGCTTCCTCAGACCCAGCCCTGATGGATCTGTTGCGCATGCACAAAACAGACAGCATCAGAAACACTAGATCCAGGCATCTGAACTTCTCTTGTGAAATAAACAAAACATCCTGGAGGGACAGGTATGTGTCTCAAAGGATCCTCACACTATGGAATGGGCTTCCCAACCATGTAAAACAAAGTTCATCCCTATTCAAATGAAATCTTGACAACTGGATGGGAAATTTCAAATTTACCCCTGGTCTGGCCCCCAGTGTCCCTTATGGACAGAGGACATCGATAAGAAAAGTTTTATCCTAACACCCCCAAAAATCCTTAGTTACCTCCCTACTACCACCCCCCCCATACAGACACCTATGATACTGACATCCATGATACTGGAGGATCAAAATGGTTTAAGGTGCGTGATTAGGCTTGTATGGGCTATATTGGTCATTAGCATACCTAAAACTGATAAATCTACAGCAAAGTGCAGCATCCTGGATTGGGTACTAGCATCTAACCTAAAGTATATTACTGATACATTCTTCCAGACACCCTAAGTGGCCACAGTCCCACCTCTGTCAACTGGTATCACTCAAGAAGGCAGGTTTATATTATTACAGTGATGATTGCAATAAGTGAATGCCATTTGGGTGACACCAAATGTTCGAATAATACAAACATCACAAGAGTGAATGGAGATCACCATAGGGAATTCTTCCATTTACTTCAATGTAGTGTGATCTCGGAGTTGGTATATTTAAGTAGCGGGGGGGTGGGGGGGCGGGCACAGCCCCCCTGCATAAAACACTTAATGACAGTTTTCCTGTTTTTGTTTTATTTTTTTTTTTCGGATTCGAAATTTTCAAACTTCGAACATATGGTGTCGACCATATAGTATTCAGAGTTTGAAACTTTTGATCTGATAATATAGACCCAAAAATGCAAAGGACTAAAACAATTAATTTTGTTCAGTCAAAAATGCTTTCAAGAACTTTATCAACTGCAGCAATGCAAATGGACACCTATAAAATAATTTTCCAAAGATGATATCACCTTCTTCAACCAATCTGTAATTTCTTTTCTAAATTCATTGTATTATGGCACAGACTTTCACCAGAATTTTCAACTGTTCCATTTTGTAAGAACGTTTCTAGTTTTAGGCCTGATTTACCCCTACACTGGATGTCCCCTATTTTTGGAGGTACGTCCTTATTTTCAGGCTTGATTTATTCCCTCACACAATTTTCTGAATCTCCCCATCACATGTAATTTTTGAAGTTATCTAGTACACAGGACACCCCACTGCATGACCCACATACTACTGGTAACAGTGATTTAAAGTAAAGGAATTCCCATTTACATCCCCCTTTTTCTGAAACAAAAATAGATTAACTTGTGTGGTAAAATTTTAAAACAGAGTTAGTGTAAGATCTATAGCTTTTACAGACTCTCTTTCTCTCTCTCTCTTGTAATGTGCTTATATTTTTCCATCACTTTTTTTAAAATGCATGTTTCTGAGTAGTATCCTACATTCCTGTTGATAGTGAGCAGAGCTATGTGCTATTTGTAGTGGAGGCTGGTGACTTCAAATCAAAGGGGGGCTGCAGGAGACAGCAGAATGGGTGTGGTCAATTGGAAGGGGTGTGGCCAAATAGAAAGGGGAGGAGCTATGCTCAAAACCAAAAAACCTGTAACTTTAATTAAATACGCTGCCTTGGGTGCCAAACCATCATTATGAGAGTCCAATCAAGACAAAATGAAGTGTAGAAGAAAAAGAATATTTCAATGCATTGGCTACATGACAGCTTACTTAATATCTAGATGAAAACAAAAAGGTTGTGAGGCATGAAAAAATAAATTACTTTTTAAATACATTACTGGAATGCCAGTCAAAATTAAGTATAAGAAAAACAAGCAGCACTCAACTCAAACCACTTCTCCTTGCACTGCAGTTCTGATTATAATTTATATTCAGCTTTATTAAAGTACCAAGTAACATGCTGAAAGTAGCAAACTCTGTGATACCCCCACTTGTAAAAATGTTCCTTATCCAAAAAAGACCTGCTGCCTGAACAACTATCTACTTGTTTCATGGGGAAAACATGATCAAAGTAAATAATGAAAAGCAAACAAGAAACAAGCTCAAGATACATTGCTTAAAGGATTAATGCACAGGATATGGACCACACATGATAGATTGGCATTCTGTTTAGTTTATAGGTAAAGCCTGCAAAGATGACTGCAAGTCTCCAACAAATGTAATGAGCTTCTTAAAATAATGTAATCCTGTCCTTTATTACGAATACCGTCATATGCATGTCAATACCCAAGGCTTATAAATTATCTAGTTATGTAAGTATTCTCTGCATGGCAACAACAGAAAGGCTTTCAATTTTGGCAATTCTTTAACAGTATCCTTATTAATGCTTACATGCATCTTACAATCTCAGACAAGCTTACCTGATGGTCATTAAAGCATTGCTACTTAAACACAGAGCAACACGCACTTTCTGACTAATAATAAGCATAAATCAACAGTATAAAAATATGACAGAAACCAGAACATTCTGCAACATCAAGAGCAGGTGAAAAGCCACTGTAGTACTTGTGTCTACCTTGGATGGGGGGATACTCTGCACATTTACACTGCATAACTGCTCCTTGCCTTGCTTGGACACATCCAGAGTCACTACATGAGGGAGTGGGGTGCAACAAGTGTGTCACAATTTGAAATGTCTCTGGCTGATTGTGATGGCCTTGACACATTTGTCATACCTCTCAACCTCTGAGCATGAAATCTGGACAAAACCATACATAGAAGTGGAACAAAGGCCCAAAAATAAGGACAATTTTTAAATATTGCTCTTATAAACCTAGAAAGATAATCAAATGGTATATTTTGCATTAGTATTAATTTTCTGAGGGGTATGAAATCTGAAACTCAAATGTATGTCATTATTTTCTAACGTCAGTCTTTAATGATATGCCACTAATTTGCCAAAAAAACACAATTTTATGAAAAATGGACCAAAAATGTGATGCAAAAATATATAATAGCCACAGAATACAGCTGGGAACCTGTCAAAGAAGGGACACTTTTTAAATATTAGTACTGCTGACTTGAGCAGCAGACAAAATAAAAGAATCTACATGCATTTCTAAATAAAAGTAATCTATAATTATTACAGTTATTTATTAATTGTAAACCCTCCACATTTTCTTCCAAAATTGCCATTTTGCAGAGGGATTATTAGGGGAAGAGCAACATTTTGAGCCAAAATTGGGGGCAGTTGAGAGGTTTGGATATGCCTAATTCTAAAAAGCAATTTATTTGCATATACCTCTCAACCTGTTAATGCAGGAAATTTGGACAAGGCCAAATATATTGGGGGAACATAAATAGTACTAAAACTTGCTCTTGTATAAACTGAGACAGTTGATAGAATAACCAGTCTTGCTTTAGCATGCATTTTTCTGAAGGTTATGAAATCTGAAACTCAGTGTCTGTCATTATTTAGTGACTTAATTCCTAAATGATTTGCCAGAAAACCACAAATTTTATGAGGAACAAACCAAAAATAAGAAGCAAAAATCTATTCATTCTGTGAAAATCTGGACAGTTGAGAGGTATAGGTCTGCTGGGGCTGTCTGAGTTTACCGCCCTTCCCCCTCACAAAATCATGGTAGAATGGAGTCTCCCCCCTGCAGTCATTCCAATGAAGCATTACTTGGCTATTTCACCCCATTTGCCATAAACACTAATGTGCATACTGCTTTACTTCTACAATGATTTGGACTTCATTTGAAAGTTTTATTTTGCATTTTAGAGCACAAACACTAAGACATCTGCTAAACCAAGCAATGCAATCTCACAATGAAAACAGACTTAGCATTAAAACTTCTCTGTCCTTGAAACTCACATTCATTGAAACAGCATTAAAACCCACATTCAAAGAAAATACATTTGGCTAGTGGCAGATAAAGATTAACTTTGGGCTATTTTCAAATGCTAGGCCCCTTGCACACAAAATATACTTGTGTTCTGTGACGCACCTTCCTGATTGCATTAAATTATATTCCTTGTATAATACAGTACAGTTGTCAGAGAGTGTTTTAAATGTATTGTTTTGAACATTTTTCCAGTAAACAATGAAACAAAATGCATGCACCAATAATGACAAAACTGCCCATCTGAGAACATTTCCATCATAAAAGTCTACTCAAACTTCTACAATCCACCAGTATCAGTAAATATGCACAATCTCTGCAGAAGTAAATGTCATCTAAATAATTCCACATTAGAAAGATCTGTAACTAATGATGAGGTTGCTGCTAGAAAACAACTTTATATTTCATTATTTCATCTACAAATAAAGTGCCTGTTGCCCTTGAGGAATAAATTGCCTATATTACATTAAAAAAAAGATAAGCTAGTAATATTGCAATAGGGAATGGATGGCAAATAACGGACAGGTTCAGAGTTACTAGGTATCTTCACCAAAGAGGACATTCTCAAGACAGCAGCATCCACCCCGTTTACAACACAGTACAATATCAGCAATTTATTTATTTATTTATTTACATTTGTTGACTGGGAGTGTCCAACAGGATGCAAGTCCATTTTCAGCGGAGGCTAAGGGAGAAAAGCTCCAGAGTTAAAATATACAGACAGTAGTTACATTGGATTTACATAGCAATTAACAATTTGATCAACATAGCAATTAACAATTACAAACATAGTTACAGATGAAGAAAATAGTGCATTAGTAGACAACTAGAATCTTTATCATCTGTGAAGTACATAACAGACATTAACAATTGTTACAATAAGAAGCTCCTGCTGTATAATAAGCAGTTAGGCTTATGAGCATTTGAGCTTGCTATAATCAAGGTAGTTAGTGGGGTGGAAAGAAAGGTAGTGGGTGGATGATATTAGAGGAGGAGTTGCAAGGGCAATGCATCTACATACTGTGGGAGGAGAACCCACAGCCTTCTGCATTAAAAGCAAGTACACTACCTGTTGTTCTATTAACAATGCGAGCAGTCTCTGCATGAGTGGAACTAAACTTCTCTTCCCCTGCAGCTCTCAGCTCCTTGTAAAATCTACTTGACACTCAGCTGTATCTCTCAACTTTGCAGCACAAGAAATCTGGAAAAAGCCAAAATGTATTGGGGAGGGACAAAAGCCCAAAAACAGGGACATATTTTAAACATTGCTTGTATAATCTTGGAAAGTTGCTAGAATAAAATGTTGTGTTACCACCATGCATTTCACTGCCAAGTCTTGAGCTCAGGACCCTGTGCAAAACAATCAGAGCAACATACCACTAAGCCAATTCAGTTGTTTTGTGAAGAGATGAAGACTGAAACTTAAATGGCTACCATTTAGTGAATTCAGTTCTCACCATAGCTGTCAACCTCTTAGTACAAAATACCTGGACAAAGCCAGTAATGGGGGAATACAGCCCTCAAACATATTCAGTGACTTCAGTTTTCACCATAGCTCTCAACCTTAGCAAAACAACCTGGACGAAGCCAATAATGAGGGAATACATACCAAAAATAGGGACAAATTTCAAATATTCATCTTATAAACTTAGAAAATTGCTAGAATAAAAGGTTTTGTGTTACTATGTACTTTCTGATGAATATGAAGTCAGAAATTCAAATGCCTGTCAATTTTATTTAATTAACATTTGTTAACCAGAAAAGTCTGACTTGGAACAAAATTGAATTTTCAGCAGAGGCCCAGGAAGAAATACTGCAGACACATATCTTTGTAACATGGGAGGACACCAGAGCAAACCCACATAAATACAAGGAGGACATGCAGACTCCACACAGAAGGCACCCCAGCCAAAAATCAAACCAGAGAACCTCTAGCTGTGAGGCAACAATGCTACCATTGCACCATCAACTATTAATGGAATTAAAAACTCAGAAGCCACAGATTTTACAAGGAACAGAACAACAAAATATGAGGCAAAAATCTCCATAAAATTCACAAATGGTGGTGGGTAGGGAATTCAGGGTCTTGCTACCTGCAACCAAGGTGCAGGGTTCAAGCACCACCACCAGCAGATATCCTGAGTTCTCTCTAGCCACCAATATACACCAAGTGGACATTTTACACACTAAAATAATCCAATGATAAAATCCACAGCTTGCTTTCTCGTACCTGCAAGACTAAATAGCTTTCTAAGCTCCTGCAGCCTGCATTTGTGCAAGAATGCACATTTCCGGTTTCACAGCTCTTTCCTGGAACAGTCCAAGACTGCTAACTCTGCAGTCCAATCCCCTTCCAGTCTATGCGGTTAGCACCACATAGACTTCTGGGGAATCAGCAGTCTGCTTCCTTCTTCCTGAATCCGGACTGGTAAGGCAGCAGTCCGGATTCACTTTATATTGAGGATTTGTAGGACTGTGCCATTGTGGTTCACAGCTGGGGGGGCTGCAGTCCGATATCACGAGCCGCCACTAGCTATTTGGTATTCATATTTTCTGTAAATTAGATGCTCATATTTTTAGCTGGATGTTCCTACTTTTCAAGGACCTTTGTTCTTATTTTCAATTCTGCAGGCTGAGAGGTACAAGTTTCACATTTACCAAGAGTTAGGCAACTGGATGGGTATCCACAAATATAACTGGCCTGTTGCTACTTGAAAAAGGAAGCAAGGTATAAGTGATGGTACTGGCAAGGATTAAGTGACCACTGGGCCCGGTTGCCTTGTATATTTTATGTGATTCTGTGACGGGCCTCCGTCTCAGGTTAAGTAGACATGATCATTCTACTGCTGATCATATGTACAATTACAGCCATCTAATGTCATCACTGGAGGGATCATAGGGAAAAAAGTTAAAATACACAACTGCATTCACACAGTGTCAGAGTTCAGCTGCAACTTTCTTCTACTGCTTTTATCAAAACATAAACATTTATGTCAAAATCATGAATAAAAGCCACATGCCCATGCCCCACCCCTTCCTTTAGCAGGGGAATGGCTTTCTCTTTTAAATATAGCATGATGCTGCCTTAATATGAGTGCATTTAAGCTAATTATCAGTTCAACGCCACTCATTGTATACCCAAAACAAACAACAAACTGAGTTATAAGCCCATTTTAACTCGCAGTCACTGAAGCCATAACAACAAATACTGTAGACAGTTACTTCAGGATAAAAAATAAATAAATAAATGTATGCACTATGTCACATGAGGCAGATACTTCCAGTTCCTATTCATAAATGTTAAAATATAAAAACAGAAGAGCTCAATCTGGGAAGCTTAAAGAAACCTGATGAGTTGCAATCAATGAGAAAAGGCACACCCCAAAGAGAAAAAAAAAGTCTAGCTATTTTACTTCTTTTTCTGGGAAGTAAGGCTATTTGCAGTTTTAAAGTAGGGGACTGAGCCCTTTGATCCCCTACTTGACAGGACAACATTGGAAAAAGGGCATTTTGCCTTGCTGGAAATTGTGCAACCTCACAGTAAGAATAAGAAATAAGATTGTGTAGAAACTGAACATCTCACACTAAAACTGGTTTGTGAAAACATCAGATTAAAGACAGAATCACTTCAATCTCTGCTTGAAATATTTTGTTTATTATTTTTAAACTTTACTTGCTGGTATATATGATCATGGTATGTTTTTCTGCATAACTCTATTTAAGACTCAGAAGCATAGTAAAGGTAGTCTCTGGTGGCAATTACTGTCAAGGAATTCCTATAGAATATAAAGAAAAAGAGGCAGCTGAAATCATGCAGACCACCAGCAGACTTTAGACGTGTATAACATTACTTGAGTCTCTGCAGTTGAACTAAAAGTGCAATTAAAGCACATCTGCCTTTATTTCACCTATGACAGTAGCATCAGGCCTGCCAAGCATACCTCTCAACTGTACGGATTTTTGCAGAATGTCCACATTTTTGCCTCATACTTTTTGGTCCATTTTTCATAAAATTGTGATTTTCTGGCAAATTAGTGGCAAATCATATCACAATCTCACAATCCCAAGGAGCCATTGCCAGGCTGATAAGTCCCCTGGTATCAATCCTTTGGGGCGGCCTGGTCTGTGGAAGGTCCAGCTAAAGAATCCTGAGCCCCCCCACTTACCTTGACCACATTTTCTTTCCTGACTTCTAATTACAAAACTGTGATGACCTAGCCAAACTTGTCTATCTCACCCAGAGGAGAAGGCAAAAACCTGATAAACCCAGTGAGAAAAAAACAGGAAATTCCTTTTGACCCCTAATGTGATCACCTTTGCACGTCACCAGGTGCCTTAACTTCTTTTCAGCTGACCCTAATCTGACTGTCAACTTCCCCCTGCTTTTATGAGGGGGTAGGTTGGGTGGGGAAATCCGCCAAGGTAGAGATCAAAAACACTGACTTGCTTCATTCCCAGCCTTTTCAATACTACTCAGGAAAAAGCTCATCCCACGCTAACCTTCCTGACTTATTCTGTCCCTACCTGTTTCTCCACCCCCCCAAACCTGAGTCTGAATTGACCTGCCTCAGACAAATGACAGCTTGCTTCAACCTGGCTAGCCTGGCATTATGATGCAACATTTTCTGCCCCTACAACACAGCTTTGTATATCACATGAGGGGAGAAACAGCTTTTAATACCTGCTTTTAAAGTACAGGGAAGCACTGGAAAGAGCTGTGAATACTTGCTTGTCTTCTGCTGTCTGTGCTGGATGCTCACTTAATTGCCAGGTTGTTTTTCTTCTGTGTAGTACCTGCGAAAGGCCAAGGCAAGCACTGCAGTTTTAGTAGGCAGTCATCTCCAGGTATTTTTGTTGGGGTCTAATACATTTGATTGACAGACCATTCGATCGACACTCATTTGGTCAAACATTCATTTGATCCAAAACCAGTATTCAAGGCATAAAACTGGGATTTGTCTCCCTCCCCAATGTCGTGCGACCCTGGAGTTGATATATATAGTTAGGGGGGTGTGGGGGGCACAGCCCCCCACCTATTTTCATTTAAAAGAAGAAAATAACACAAAAAGTACACATTTTAAATGAAAATAGTGGGGGGGCTTCACCCCACACACCCCCCAACTATATATATCAACTCCAGGGTTGCATGACATTGGGGAGGGGGACAAATCCCAGTTTTATGCCTTGAATACTGGTTTTCGATCAAATGAACTTTCAACCAAATGCGTGTCGATCAAATGGTCTGTCGATCAAATGTAGTAAACCAGAAGCTTTCCCTAAGGCCTCCTTATTGCATCCACAAATGCCGCATCTCAGTGAAATAGTGACCATAGCTTCTCTGTCCTTATGCATGAACTCTGAAAGAACCTCCAATGTTCCCTAAAAACACTGATTTGTATAAAGAATCTTCTTAAATAACAAGTATATGAAAGCAGCCAGATGCAATTTCTTCCATCATATCAAACATTCTTGAGTGAAGCAACTACATCCTACCTATAACAGACCTCATAACAACATGGTTTAAGTCAGCATTGACACATATTTCCCCTTCCACTAGCGCTTCATCATCTGATGCTCTACAGCTGAATTTGTTACAGGTGTGTTATTTATCTGTTTGCAGCCATTTTTCAATTATAATATAATTCTTTTGAGTACATACCTCCTTCTGTACCTGCTTCTGACTCCCAAATTATAAGCCATTGTTAAAAGAAGCTCATATTATGAATTGTATACATTTACCATTGGATGGGGAAAACTTTACATAATGATGTAATTTTTCTGCTTTATCCTATTATTATTTTTATGATTATTATTATTATTATTATTATACTAGAATTTATTATGCATAGTGTGTAAATGTTCTGCACTGGATTGTACTGTAACACTGAAATTAAACTTATCAGCACCCTATATATTTTTATGTTATACTTTATATTATATGTTATATATGTTGTGTTATATATGTCATATATATGTTATGTTGTATATTTTATGTTATGTTATATTTTTAGGTGGATGAGTTTAAGTACTTGGGATCAACAGTTCAGAGTAATGGTGAGTGTGGAAGAGAGGTGAAGAAGAGAGTACAGGCAGGATGGAATGGGTGAAGAAGGGTTTCAGGAGTGATTTGTGACAGACGGGTAAGAGTAAAAGGGAAGGTCTACAAGAGGGTAGTGAGACCAGCTATGTTGTATGTGTTGGAGACGGTGGCATTCATTAAAAGGCAGGAGTCAGAATTGGAAGTGGCAGAGTTAAAAATGTTAATATTTGCACTAGGTGTGACAAGGATGGACAGGATTAGGAACCAGTATATTAGAGGGCCAGCTCAGGTTGGATAGTTTGGAGACAAAGAGAGGCAAGATTGCGTTGGCTTGGACATGTGCTGAGGAGGGATGCTGGGTATATTGGGAAAAGTATGCTAAGGATGGAGCTGCCAGGTAAGAGGAAAAGAGGAAGGCCTAAGATAAGGTTTATGGATGTGGTGAGAGAGGACATGCATGTGGTTGGTGTGACAGAGCATGATGCAGAGGACAGGAAGAAATTAAAACAAATGATCCGCTGTGGTGACCCCTAATGGGAACAGCCAAAAGAGAAGAAGAAGCACCCTATATATTTTTAGGTTTACTATCATTTCCTTGAACCAACTTGGTTTGAGTGTTCAGATTTCCGAATCAGAATATCAGAAATAACACAAAAAATGTAGAATGCAGCATTTCGGTAAACACAAAAATGTTGACTTTACCGAAAATGCTGCACTTCTGGTCAACGATAACAAAACACTTTTGCAGGGGGGCAAGCCACCATGCACCTGCCATGTGGAAGGCTGTGCCCCCCACACCCCCTGCTACTTATATATGCAAACTCTGAGATTGCACTACATTGAAGGAAAGGGTACATTTCTGACCCTCACTATAGTGCGATCAACAGCTTTTGTGCATTTCAACATTTTATTTTTCATAATTTCAGCATGTCGAATTGCGCAATCAGACATACAGAATTTGAACGGAGTCTGATCGTCCTTTCGATAGTAAACCCTATTTTTATATGCCTGTACACCATTTACATTTCAGCAGCTTCTCAATCACTAATTTTTACCTTTGATTATGTAATCTCCGGCTTAGTATTAAAAATGTCTGTGTAGATCACTACCCTGAACAGATTAACAAATTTAAATTAAATAAAATCACACATTCAAGAATCAAACTATAAGATTTCTGGTACATTTGCATAGTGAAAATCAGCATAATAGACTTACCCTAATTTGTGCTATGAAAAGATTTTTTTTTTAATTCCATCCATGTATTTTTCTGTACAATGTATTAATTTCATTTGGCAAGCTTTTTTACAAGTATATTTCACTGTTCATAACTCTCATTGACAGAACTGCAAACACCTACCCCAGGATTCATGAAGCTTGCGCCATGCGTCGAAGTGATTCAGGTAAGAGCTGTTTCCACATGCACTACCAACGTACGCCAGAGCTGCGCAGCTCCCAGCGCATGTATGCTAATTACCCAATGCACAGCAGTGTAGCATGCAAATGAAGGTATATAGCGATTCATGAAGTTGTGCAGGCGTAATGTAAGCATGTAGAAATGTAAACCAAAAAAAATGGTTTACATTTTGTCAAACATAAAATTGGAGCCATGAAAGTGGACCAAACTTATGTATTATAATGTTAATATATGCCAATGGCTAAATATATAGCCAATGGCATAAAACAACATGCACAACATATAAAAAATAACATTTAATGTCATGGGCACACCAACGCAAAGTAAAATCGCAGTGCATCAGTGCGCAAACGGGACCACAAGGAAAATATATTTAGATGTCATAAAACTGTAATGTAACACAATTCATGATATCCCCATAATAGTCAATGGCACGCATGCTACACCACAACCATGGCGCAAGGATTGTTAAGGGTCCCATGGCGCAAGGGTTGCTAAGGGTCTGTGATAGTGTTCCGTGTGGTAACTAGGAATTAGTAGTCAATGCCATGCAAATGAGTCAAGTAATACTGAATCGTAAACACCCCGCCAGCGTAAGGATGTACCACACGGTGTAGTGTTACAACACCAAGGAGTGGCCTGGAGAAAAACATGACATCAAGAGAGGGGCACGCCACCATAGCTGTAAGCACACTGGCTCATTGCTAATCCGTGTTGCGTGTTGCTAAGCAAAGCTGCAGGATAGGGGTGTGGAAGTAGCCATAGCTTTGCTTAGCTGAGAGTACACAAGGTAAACGAAAGTTCATGTGAACGTGGATGAAAACACGCATGAAACCTGGTAAACAGCTGTGCGCCGTGTGCACCACAGCTGAAACAGGAAGGATATGGGAAGACAATAAGGAAATGCTGCAGCATGGTAATTGGAGTACAAATGAGTAATTAACACCTAGAAACTCACAGTGGGCCACAGACAACAGCTAACAAGGCTGCTAGCAGCTACCTGAAGAACAGGAAAGGGAAGGTGGTGTACAGCAAAGAAAAGAGAACTGTCACAGCAGAACAAAGCAAACTTGCAGTAGATCAGCTACATAACACATTTCCCAACACAATCCTGTGTTGTGGAAGCACAAAACAAGAAAGGCGGCAGCTGGATGCATGCCTGACAATGGGAGAGGAATCGGGTTGAAAATAGAAGTAAAGGGCAATAGATGAATCACGGCAGACAAGCGTAAGTCAACACCAAAGGCCCCACAATAGCAGTACCTGCTGTAAAACCAATAATTAAGATACCCTGCAGCTGGAATAGCACAAACATACCCAATTACACCAGCATCATCCATTGCACAATAGTATAAGGTGTGAAAGCCCCCCACACACACTTGTGTATTCCCAGACAATCTGCACCATTGGTGTACACAGATGGGGAACTTTTAATATGTATATGTTAGGGGCTGCCATAGCTTTGATTCGCCACCATGTGTTGGAGACTGACTGTGGTGTGGAGGATAATGCTGACAACCATCTCAGGCAATGGAGGAGAAGAAGAGTGTTCAGACCCAGGGTAACCTACCAGGGGCTACATTATCTGGAGATAGTAGAGCATTACAGGGTGGACAGGGACATCATACAGCAACTTGTTGAGCTGTGCCGGCCACGCCTCAGAGCCAGAAGTAACAGAGGGGAACCCATCCCAGTGGACACAAACGTATGTGTAAGCTTGAGAATACTAGCCCCACGTACCTTTCAAAGGCCAACTGGGGATATCATGGGGATCTCACAGGCATCAGCAAACAGGGTACTCCTGGATGCTATGTTACCACATGCCAATGGGCACATATACTTCCCCCAAATACAGAAGGAGTTGGCCAGCAATATGCGTCTCTTCCACCGTGTAGCAGACTACCCAGAGGTTCTGGGTGCAATAGACCGCACGCAGATACACATCAAGTCACCACACAGTGAGCAGGGTAGGCACTACATAAACCACAAGGGATTCCCCTCCATCAACTGCTAGGTCATGTGCAATGCCCAGGGCATTATCATGGATGTGTGTGCTGGCAGCCCTGGAAGGTATCACGACTCCCACATCTGGCATGCTTCACAGCTGTGAAAAAATACGAAAACAGGTAAAACAAGAGAACTGATGTTAAACAAACGGCAACCGAAATGCACTGGAGAAATACATTTAATCTAAAGCGCTTTTCGTTTGACTTAATTTACAAACTTCTTCAGACGGTCTGAATAAGTTTGTAAATTAAGTCAAACGAAAAGCGCTTTACATTAAATTTATTTCTCCAGTGCATTCGGGTTGACGTTTCTTTAACATCAGTTCTCTTGTTTCACATGCTTCACAGCTGTATTAGGAATTTGCCAGGGGGACATCCCATATGGCCACCTGGTGGGGGATGCTGGCTATGCACTGGAACCATGGATGATGACTCCCATCAGAAATGCACACACAGCCATGCAAGAATGCCACAATGAGGCACATGCAGAAACCAGAATCATCATAGAGCACATGTTTGGGATGCTGAAATCATGGTTCCATTGCTTGGACATATCTGGTGGAGCCTTGCAGTACTCTCCAGGAATGTGTGCCCACATCTTCATAGTATGTGCCATGCTACACAATATGATCCTGCGGAAACAGCTGCAGCAGGGACAGAATGGTGAAGGCCCTCACAGCCCACCACCATTGCCAAGGGCCCCACAGGCACAGGGGGACTCAGACCACGAACACCCTGTGCTAGCCCCAGTAGGCAGACAGAGGCGTGCTCAGTATGTCCATGTCTTGGCAAAAAGGGAATGTATAGCACGCACACTGACAGTGTAGGCACTCATGGACTGACACCCTTCTCCACCTGCACACACAGCAAACATGGATGGCACACACACACGACCACCTGTACATTGTCATGTATAGGTGGTCTACTTTCTGCATCCTACATAGGTAGCCCTCAACTATTGTACACACAACCGCCATTGGCACAAGGTAAGTCAATACCTGAACAGTAAATTAAGCTATCAGCATGTGTCCATACTGTATGTACAGGTTCATAGATACATAGTTAGGTACATGCCCAATGGCCGAGGCCATTCATAAGCATAGGCAAAATGTGTCTGCTGTCGCCACCCCATCGATCAACTAACTGTCCCTCTGTGGAGCAGAGCCACTTGTGGGATCCCTGGGGTGTAGCTACTATTCAACACCCACTCTGCAAGGATTACCTGGAGTGTCAGTGAGGGGGTTTGTATAATGTAATCAGGGATGTAGTTCCAAATAACGGGGAGTATCCCTGACAGGAATCTTCACAGATGTGTACATGTTACATTGTATACTTTAAACACAGCTTGCATATATAGGTAGTTCTCTACAGAATAATAAACATGTGGAACACACAACCGCTGAAATGTGTGTTAATCACCCTTTCACTACCAGTGCCTGCTCTGAGAGGTATGATATCACTGCCAAGATTAGAACATGCAACCATGTACACATTCATCACAATAACATACCACTAACTATCTGAGATGTACCAATGGCAGTTGTGTATACTGATAGGATAAAACACAAAAGGTAGGAATGTGGTGAAATAGGACAAACTGGCATGTACCCAATAAAAGGTGTATTTTATATATATATATATATATATATATATATATATATATATATATATATATATATAGAGAGAGAGAGAGAGAGAGAGAGAGAGAGAGAGATATGTCGATATATGGGGATATACATATATATATGTAGCTATATAGATAGGTTAACAACATCTACATAACCATGGAGGTACATATAAATGGGATACCTACCACATACCGACTGCTTTACATACCGACGCACGTAATCCCGAGGTGTAAGGTCTGAAAGAACACAGTACCAAAACACCAGATGCGCAAGGTGTAATCTCATGATGTTAATGGACAGTTAGTCAGTGCTTCTGGTGTTGTGGTTCGGGTAAGTTACTGTGTGTAAGTGTGTTTCTTAGGGCTGTAGTGTGTGTAAGTGTGTGTCTTGTGTGTGGTGTGTGTTCTTGGGGGACTGTAATGTGTAGTTGTGGGTTAGCTTTATGCATCTGTTTGCGCAACCTAGGATGTAGAATATTAAAGTAGGGGGTGGTGTGGGGGGTGCAGACACCTACATGGGGGGTGTATGGCGGCTTGGCCACCTGCTCATACGTAGTGTAGGATGGTTTGTTTGGATGTGTTGGGTAGCAGTGTGTCTGTGCGAGCATGTGTGTGTTCCATATTCATGTTACCTTCGCGAGTTACTGTCGATGTCGGTAATGTGGGGTATGGGAGTCTGGTCCCGGTACTGTGTGCATCGGAACACTGTGGTTTTGGGATTCCATAGGTATCCCATATACAGCGGTTGAAGTGCTCATATTTGTGCATAACATGGACCATAGCAATCACACATTCCACTACCAACCTTTATGAACAAAGGATATGGAGAGTATATGCCTATACACTATTATAAATATGTGCTATGGACATGAGCCAATGATAGTGTTACCACCTGTCCCACTTTGCGGGGGACACTCCCTCTTTGGGCAGTTGTGTCCTGACCAAATATCAGGAAAGCAAGAAATTGAAAACCAAACAAGAACACAAAATGAGCTGGATTCAACACCCAATACAGAAGCTTTAATCCAGATATTTGGATTAAAGCTTCTGTACTGGGTGTTGAATCCAGCTCATTTTGTGTTCCTGACCAAATATATTAAATGTGGCAAATGTCCTGGGATTGTAGGACATACATATCCCATATGTACTATAATAGTTGCATACAATGGTTATTTCTGTATCTAAAATACCTACATGTTACAGGAAACAGGATAAGCAACTAAACTGCTACAAGAATAAGCTTATAATTAGGCAAGAAAAGAAAGCTCTATCCCTTGTACTGACTGTGGGTTTGTGTCAGCCTGTAAAATCAGATGTCTGTCCCGAAAAGGTGCCACTATGGCCATATGAGAAGGTGGCAACCCTACCCAAAGAGGGTCAGTCACCAACACAACTATGATGACTGCAAATACCTATGACAGAAATACACAGCTATCATATAGCAACACGTTATTACATTCAGATGTATTACCGAAGGGATTCAAGGACTAACATCACCTGCATGCTATACAAGATCCACATAACAGTGCCTTAATGAATCAGTCTGCAATTACCATTGTATTAGTCCACAAAAGGATAGGTGTTAAAATAGGGAAGGAACCCTCACGCACATAGCGATTATGTATAAAAGCAGTTCCTACACACCTGCTGCTGCTAAGCACACCCACCAACATTACCCCCACACCCAAACATATTAAAATGCAAACTGTAATAACATCACAAATCATTCACACACTGAACGACATCTGCAGAAGCCTTAACATACCTTGTCAGAGATGCACTAACATGGCCCTGTGTGAAATAGCTGCTGTTATACAATGGAACAACTGCTGATGTAATAGGGTTTGCTTGCACTAATCCCGTTTCAGAGGGTTGTGCGTACACCGGGATGTGTTAGCAATAAGTAAGTAACAGCACTGTATGCTACACTTGTACACAAAATCAAGGATGTCTGGTGAGCACACTGTACACCACATAACAGTTCATGCATAGCCATACAACCTTGAGCTGGCCAAACATCCTTGCCAGACTTAAACATCTGTAGAAGTATCAGGTACTAACAAACCCTGCATAAGTAGCACTGTTCCGAAATATAACAGCTGTACTCACATGTAGAACTAAATCGTCTAGCCATTACACACAGTCCACAGGAGTCATGAAGCTAACATATCTCTGTGTGTCTCCATATAGCTGTTGAAATATATCACAATAACACATCTAGGCCATCTCCCTCGAAAGTAAGGCAAACGGACAATGCCCAAAATGAGTACTCACTTATACAGTACTGTTGCCATGGTATTGGCTAATGGAGTAGCTGCACAGCTGATGTGCATCTAATTAGCTACTTTGGAACAGAAATTGGTGGACAGGATACCACATGTTACCGATATGTAACTAGAAAATGATGTGTTATCACACATTCAAACCATCCGTATATACCAGCAGAACATTACAAATAACATTGAAACACAAACCGAAAAGGATCAAATCAACTGTTAACGATATGTCGGGTTACTAATAAGGTATATAGAACAGTCAGTATGTCTGTGTATGTAGTACTTTTCTGTAGTATTTAAAGTGCATGCAATCCATATAGTGGAAACAGTTATCTTATAGTGATGTATTGTTGAGCATAGTAACGCTTGTAGTATTTGTGTGTACTGCTGTAGGTCACAAGGCAAACACCATATACACCACAAGGGATGCTATATAAGGGCATTGAACAGAAATACTCCTCACCAGCCAATGTCAGTGGCAGGGCTGGTCCAACAAGTATGTGCTATAACAGGGGATAGTATATGTTGATATATTGTAACTGTAGCCATATGTATGCGTGTATTACAGAGAATAATATGTGGAAGTTTGGGCCACTGTGCAAGTATGATTTGCATTGTGGGATAGTGTGTGAATAACTGTGTAATTTACAGTATTGTAGGCAGATATGTATTATAAGCTACATAGCATTACTGTAATGTTAGGCAAACATTAGTTATGTCAATTGGTATTTACAATACACAATAACAAGATACATATAGGTTCATAGGTTCATAGGTTCATACTAGGCTATCTGCCCTAGGGCATTTATAAGCCTAGCCAGAGTGTGTGTGGCTTTCACCACCCCTTAGGATGAGAATACTATACCCATTAGTTTGCTGTGCCTCTGTCCAGCAGTGATACAGAGATGATTCCCCGGGTAAACCTACGATCTCCCATCCACTCGTCAAGATTTCTCTTGAACAGAGTCAGTGAGGGGCTCTGCCTCACATGGACTGGGATTCTGTTCCATAGTGTAGGGAGTCTCTGGGTGATGAATCTGTCCCTCCAGCACGTCCTATTTATATCCGTGTTGAGGTTTAAGTCTCTTGCTCTCTTGGCTCTGGTGGATTTGGATTTTTTGAGGTGGAGCATGTCCATTAATTCCAGGTTGGACATGGCCTTGTATGTCAGGCACAGATCACCTCTGAGCAGACGGTATGCGACTGAATAGAGCTGGAGTTTCTTCAGTCGGGCATCGTATGACATATGTTTGAGCCTTTATCCTTTTGGTGAGGAACTTTTGGGGTCTTTCCAACTGCTGCAGGTGTCGGGTAAGGTACATTCCGAATGGGGAGTTGTACTCAATCATTGGTCTGATAAGTGAAGAGTACAGGGGTACAATGACCTCTCCTGATCTGGATGTGAATCCCTTCATGATCAGGTGGGCAATGTAGAAGGTCTTCCTAACTACTTTGGCAATGTGAGTGTCAAAAGAGAGGTTACTGTCAACTTGGGTCCCCAGGTCCCTGATGACTTCTTCTGTGTTTAATGGATTACCACCTATGTGGTAATTAGGGGTTACCTTGTTTTTCCCAAAGGGTATAACTATACATTTTTTGGCATTTAGCTTAAGGCCATGGCTCTGGCACCAGTTATCCATTTCTATGAGACCTTTCTGGAGGATGTCTGCGTCTGATGGAGTGTCAATTATGGTGCCCAGTTTGCAGTCATCTGCAAATTTTGTCAGCCACAATCCCCCTATGTTTGCCTGCACTTCAGAAAAATAAATGCCAAACAAGAGGGGGCCCAGGACTGAGCCCTGTGGGACACCGCTCGTGACCGGCTTAGAGTCTGACATGGCACCAGCAACTCTAACCCTGTGTGTTCTGTCCTTGAGCCAGTTTGCAACCCATCTTGTGACATATGGGTTTACATCTAAGCTGGTGAGCTTTTCTATGATGCCCGAGTGGGGTATTGTGTCGAATGCTTTTGCTAGGTCAAGGTAGGCTGTGTGAACTGCCTTACCCTCATCAATGGCCTTAGTGACTGTTTTGAAAAAGTTGACCAAGTTCAAGAGGCAGGATCTGCCCTTGACAAAGCCAAATTGGGTAGGATCCAGTGTCTGTAGGTCCCCAATGTCTTTATTTATGAGTTCCATTATGATCCTCTCCATAGCTTTGCAGACAAGGCTCGTCAAGCTTATGGGCGGTAATTTCCAGGGTCCGTAGAAGCACCGCCTTTGTGGAGTGGGACCACAGTTGCCGCACGCCATTCTTTGGTGCGTATCCTGTAGTAAGGCTAAGATTAAACAGCAGCCTTATGTGTGGGTTTAGTTCCTCATTGAGTTCGTAGCACACAGCTGGGGACACCGTCCGTCCCATTGATGCTGTGTTTTTTGCTTTATAGAGAGCAGCTCTCACCTGGGCATCTGAGATGTTTGGGAGGCTAGACTCTGGTGGGATAGATATTTCTCCTTTTGGGGGGGAGGGAGAAATTTGCACTGAACCTGTCTGCCAGTATGTTGGTAATGTCTGTGGGTTCAGTGATTTTTTTATCATTTTGGACTAATTCTGAGCATATCTGGGAGTTTTCACCCAGGTTTCTAACATAGCTAAAGAAGGCTTTATGATTGTCTTTTGTGTCATTAGCGATTTTTCTCTCAAAGTTGGCCTTGGATGATTTTATGAGTGATCAGTTTTTGCTAGTATTGATCAGAGATGCCTTCCCATTTAGGGATTTTGCTCTGTCATGTAGTAGCTTTCTCCTCTTGTTGTAGAGTTTGTTTATGGCTGGAGTCCACCAGACCAGGCGCCTGCATTTGGTGGAAAGGGTCTTGATTTTATTAGGGATTGCTTGATCCATACATTCCTGGAGGTGCTCAGAGAAGGCATTTGTAAGGGTTTCAGCAGCGTGGGTTGTGGTTTCCACTGGCTCGGGGCCTTGAAGGATACCACTCCAGTCTTAAGAAGTGTGAAGTTTGCTTTTGAAGTTCTTCACTGTGGTCTTTTGCTGGGGTGGGGGTGGGATGTGGATCTCCAGTGAGATTAATTTATGGTCTGATCTCACCAATGAGGGATATACTTCCGGTGTGGAGCATTTTGTCCCCATGTTTGTGATGATCAGGTCTAGTATATGTTCTCCTCTTGTGGGAATGGTGACTAGTTGTTCCATAGCATTTGAGTTTATGAACTCAAGGAACCTTTGGGCTAGGGTGTTGGGGCTTGAGTAATGTTCCCAGTCTATGTTTGGGTAGTTGAAGTCACCCAATATGATGGTGTTTGGAGAGACATTCATACTCTCCAGTGTCTTCAGGAAGGCTGTGTGGGTTTCTGAGTTTGAGAAGGTGGTCTATAGCATGTTACAAACTGTAGGGCAGTTTTACCTATGGTTAATTGCACCTGGATGGTCTCCGATGCTTCGTGCATTCCCACTAACCTGGAGGTGTGGGTATCCTTTATGAATATGGATACTCCCCCTCCTTTTGTGGTTCGGTCCAGATTTTGGGGCCGGAACACATGATATGAGGTATAACCTGATAGTGCTGGGGTGCTCTCAGGAGCCTTGAACCAGGTTTCAGTCACAGCACAGACATCGATGTTCTCCATACTGAGGAGGGCTTCGGGGGCATGCATCTTGAGGTTTAGACTTCTGGCATTGAGCAGTATTACCCTTAGTTTTTCTCCATTTTTGTTTTCTAGGGCGGTAGGTTTATCATTTGAGCCTTGCCTAAAAAGGCACTATGGGGGTGGCAAGAGCCTTTGCCAATATCCGGAAGCCCAGGGGTGACAGGTGCAAGCTGTCCCTTGTGAAGCAGCGTGGCTTGCCAAGCATGTCATCCCAGGCAGACAGACATTGGATCCCCTTAGAATGACACCAGTAATTAAGTCAATTATTAAAGCTGATCATTTTGTCTCTGTATTGTGGCATCATTCTTGGTGAGGGTAGGATACTGCTCAGGGTCAGGGTCATACCGGCCTGGGCTACATAATCTGAGAGCTCCTCTATGTCTCTTTTCATGTAGTCCAGGGAGGTACGTCTCAGGTCGTTCACACCGGCATGGACAATGACTGAGTCATACTTGTACTTGCTGTGGAGTGATCTGAGTGCTTGTGTTATGTGGCGGATTCTAGCGCCTGACAGGCAGCTTACTGTAATCTTTTCCTTGTTCAGTCTGGTGAGTGGGACATCAGTGTGTCTGACTATGAAGTCACCTATAACAAGTGTGTCTGGCATTGTGTTTGTCTTTTAGTGAGCCGACAGTTTATTAGCATGATAGCAAAGTAAAATGGAAGAGCATTTTAACTATTCATGCACATAGGACATGTAATATGTGCAAAGGTAGGTACTAGGCTGTCTTACCAAGGGTATCTGTAAGCCTAGCTAGCATGTGTTGGCTTTCGTCATCCCCATAGGTTGGTTCCCTGTGCCTCTGAACGGCAGAGCCAATAGTTCCCTGTGCCTCTGTCCAGCAGAGTCACTGCAGTGATCCCCGGGGTACATACCTGTCTCCCATCCACACGTCAAGGTTTCCCTTGAAGAGTGCTCGTGAGGGGCCCTGCCTGATGTACATTGGAATCATGTTCCAAAGCATAGGGAGTGTCCAGGTCAGGAATATATCTGTCCAGCACATCCTACTCATTGTTGTGGTTAGGTCTATATCCCTAGAGCATGTGTCTCTCAGGGGCTTCTGTTTAGGTGGAGCATATCCAGCAATACAGGGTTGGACATGGGCCTTGTAAGTCAAGCAGAGATCACCTGTGAGTATACGGTATGCAACTGAGTACAGCTGGAGTTTCGTAGGTTGGGCTGCATAGGTCAGCTGTTTGAGGTCAGTAATCCTCTTGGTGTGGTACTGGTGTGGTCTTCCAAGCTGTTGCAGTTGTCTTGTAAGGTATATCCCAAATGGGGTGTTGTATCCTTTAATGGGTCTAATATGACATGTGTAGAGTCACAATGACCCCTCTGATCTAGATGCGAACCCATTAGAGATTAGGGGGGATGTAGAAGGATATTCTAATCACCTTGTCATTATGGGTATCGAAGGAGAGATTGCTATCTACTAGGGTTCCTGGATCCGTATTACCTTTTCTGTATGTAGGGGACTAGCACTTATGTGGTAGTCCGTGGGTAATTAGTTATCTCCAAAGGGGATGACTATGCACTTTTAGGCATTCAGCTTGATGCCATGATATTAACACCAGGTATCCGTCTCAGTGCGACCCATACAGAGGGTGTCTGTAACAGCTGGAAAACAATTATATCCCCTAGTTTGCAGTTGTCTGCAAACCTTTTCAGCCAAAGCCCTCCTGTGCTTGTCTGTACGTCAGAGAACTATATACCAAACATGAGGTGTCCTAGGACTGAGCCCTGGGGGACGCCAAGTGTAACTGGTATACAGTTGGACCTAGGGTATGCAACTCCCACTGTGTGTGTTCTGTCCATGAGCCACTTTGCAAACCATCTCATGACGTAGGAGTTAATGTCAGGCGGATGGGTATGTTGATAATACCAGAAGGAGGAATGGTGTTGAAAGCCTATGAAAGATCTAGGTTGGCTTTGTGGACCTCCTTACCCTCATCTAATGCCTTGGTAACTGTCTCTAAGAAGGAAACCAGGTTTAGGAGGCATGGTCCAGCCTTAACAATGCCAAACAGGGAGGGGTCAAAGGTTTGGAGGTACCCAATGTCTCTGTGACAGCAATCCATGATGTGCACCATAGTATTGCAGACCAGGCTAGTCAGGCCTATAGGGAAATAGGTCCCGTGGTCCATTCTGGTGCCACCTTTGTGGAGTGGGATAACTGTTGCTTTGCACCATTCAGGAGGCACTATGCCGGATGTGAGGCTTTTATTGAACATGGTGCATAGGTGGGGAAGCAGTACGATCTGAAGTTCATGTAAAATGCAGCCTGGGATGTTGTCTGGTCCCATGGATGCTGTGATATTGCCTTTAGAGTGTGAAGCTTTGAGAGGGATCTGCCAGGATGTTGCCAATATCAATTGTTTCTGTAATGTTCGTGCCTTTGTGCTGTAACTCAGAGCAGATCTGGTTATTGACATTGAGATATGTGACATAGCTATAGAATGCTTTGTGGTTGTTGTTGGAATTAGTTGCGTTATAGTTTTCATAGCTAGCTTAGGAGGATCTTATAAGGGATCTCACCTTATTACTGAGACTGGCCAGGGATCTCCTCCACTCATGGTATTGTACTCTCATTTGTAACAGTGTCTTCCTCCTGTAGTACAATATGTTTATGGCAGGGGACCACCACATTGGTTTAGTTAATTAGGAGTTTAGCTTCCTGGTTCTGTTTGGGATAGCACAAGCCATGCACTCCTGTAAGTGCTTATAGAGTGCATTTGTGTAGGATTCAGCAGTTATAACAGTACTGTCCATCTGCATGGGTTTCATGATGTCCACCACGTCTGTCTTAAGAAGCATGTAGTTGACCTTGTAGACATATCATACTGTGGTTCCCTTAATGGGGGGTAGGTGCAGGATGTTGATATCAACGATGTTCAGCACATGGTCTGATCGGACCAGCGAGGAGTTGGCTTCACGTGTGGAGCACCAGTCACTCATGTTGAAAATGACTAGGTCTAGGATATTGTTGCCCCTGGTGGGTGTGTGGATATGTTGAGTCAGGGCATTAGTGTTTATGAATTCCAGAAACCATTGAGCTAATGTGTTAGTACACAAGTAGTTTTCCCAGTTAATAGTGGGGTAGATTCAGTGAGACTTATGTGATGAGTGTGGTGTTGTGCAAATGTGTACCTTTTCCACATGACAGTCAGGGTCAGGCTTGGATGGAGAGACCTTTACCTCCAGTTTGGCTAGATAAGTGCATCTCTCACAGGTTGTAGTGTTGGGTGGTAGGCGGAGAGGCTTGTCTGTGTACATTGCCTCAAGATGTCCAGATTCATCAGATAGACAGGTGAGAACACTGGCAGTTGACTCTTGGACATGCCTGAATATAGAACTACATTCACCTATATAAGTGAGGAAAGTGAGTATAAGAGCTACATTACTCTACGCAAGTGAGAAAAGTATGTACAAAACTTGTTCACCCTTACCTGTAGGTAATGAGGAAGATTGAGTGGTATAGTAATTATTAGCTTATGTAGTGCTTACAAGTCCTGAACAAGTGCTTAGCATGAATAAGTAATCCAGATGGGGTCTTGGATAATATAAACACATGGGCCCCTCCCCCCAACAGGTAGACAAGCATATATCCATGTACACCACAGGCCCCTGTACCCACAACTATGCAGGTACAAGCTGCACTCAGTCTGCATGGGACCTGCCCACATCACAGGTTGTATCATACACATATGGCAAAACAAGATGTTCTCCATGTACACATCATGTAAAATATAGCTCCATGTCAGGTTGTGTACACACTGAATGGTGCACACCAACAGGTATCACAACCCACAAAGGGGGAGACACCACTGATAATGGGAAGTACTTTACTACTACCCTGCTGAGTCTGGTCTGGAAGGCCATAAACCTTGATCACTTAAATGATGTCAGCAGTACAGATGTAGATGACAGTATGGTTGATGTCACACTGCATATCATAACCTTACCAGGTCATAGGACATCATCACCCATACTGTGTACCACCTACACTCGGTATACTAGATGGACATTCCTATGTCACAGGAGTGTTTTGCAACAGGACTGCTGGCAGAACCAACATTACAGAAGGTGTCTGAATAATACGTGATCATCACACCAGTGGCAGCTACAGTATGTCAGGGTTAATGAATTCTATTCCCCCTCATTGTAGTCCATACCTCACAGACAAACAGAAGGCATTTGCCTATTGAAGTATGCGAATGACTATGACCTAGGAGCAATAGCTGACTCGCATTGTCACCCCTATCTTAATAACCCTGTACCCATGAACTACCACCTAGGCAGCAGTCAACATAATGGACACTTGTGTGTGAGGGATGCAACTGGGCAGTTGTCTTTCCTGTGATAGCTACGTCACCACACCTGTCAAGTAGTCATACATGACAACCCTAATAATGATAGGGTGCCATTCATGAATATAGAGATCATTGTCCAGCCATACAGAACACTCAAGTGACCCATATCAAATCACATATTTCCTTTAAGGGGTATTGGCAATGTGCAGATGGCCTACATCAGCCTTCCCATTCCCTATCTCCACTATGTAGCATGATGCATACCCTGAATAAATCCATGTCCAACCCAGTGATGTTGGACATGCTGCACATACTCATCCTGATCTCGAACACATACTTCATGGACATCCACCTACTACATGCTTGACAAATCCTTGTCCCATACACTTGACATAGTCCTGCCATACTATGCATTCCTGTTCGTCAAAGCTGCACATCACTACCCACTCAGACATGGTGTGATGACTGCATGGTAATGCATGGTATATGTATCATTAACCCTGTGGATCAGTAATGTGGCACTGCTCCACCTGGCCCTACAGACCCACCTGTCAGCTACTGCCAGGTAACCTTTCATCCTAGATTCATATATGGCCCATGGCATATAGCCCACTAGTTTACTTTGACTGTGCATGCTATAGTCGATATCCATCCCTGCAAATACCATCTGGCTAGCCAGTGTCCCATGGGTATCACATGTGCAACACAGGTGATACATGTCAGGATGTTGAATTGCTGTAAAGTGCCGTGTAGATGTATATGGCAGAATACATACATATAAAACCTTATGTGAGCATGGCTGCAGGGTCACAGGTCATGTCTGTTAAGGCAGTGCAAGTCCTTATATGTGACATATACACTGCATCAAGGTTAACTGCATTAATGTGGACACATCTAGCCATGTGCTGATAGGTAGGAACACCAGTACAGGCATACAGACATGCCCACAGCAAGACAGCAACCGCATGGAGTATGAGAAATGTAATCAAGTGACACACACACATATATGGTGATAATATCCACTCAACATTGAGTGTCACATGTGTGTGACACAAACACATCAGTGTCATGTAGGTTTGCAAATACAACTATTTAAACTGAATTAATGGGATACACATGTATGTTTAGCTGTAGCTCTGTATATCTCTGTGAGTTACTGTGACCTGTCTCCATCATTATTTCTTCCAGGTATGCCGTGTGCCAGGCTTCCCCCTTTTACATGCTTGGTGGATGAGGCCCTCATCCCATACCTACTCGACAATCACGATATCCTGTTCAGCCATATGCCACAGAATGCACCGCAGCGGGATGCCCTGTGGATGGAACTTCACAGGAGGGTTAATGATGTGGGTGGCCACAACCGCACATACCAGCAGGTGCGCAGACACTGTAAATACCTCATTAGATGGGCAAAACAGCATGTGAATGCAATCGCCAGGGAACAAGGTGCAACAGGTGGTGGACCACCACCCCAGCCCCCACTCACACGTATCAAGGAGCTACTGACCAACCTGGGGACACCTGCAGAACCACATCCACAAGCCTTAGCCAATATTGTGGAGGTGGGTATCTCTCAACCACTGAGCCTGGAGTTGCCTGATAAGTCAGTACTGCACCTATAACAACTATATTCCATATAGTTGCATGTGTCACTGAATAATATGTAATGTAACATCATATGCAAGGCATGTATACACACATGCCGCATACTATAGTATGCTACTCTGTGTATGCACACATGTGCATACACCATAGTATAGTTTAATGTACTGGTGTATGTGTTATGCACATTGCACCCTGTAGCCTTTATACAGGGGTGGGTTATGCTCATACTGCTGTGTTACTCCTATTTAGCTACCTCTGGTGTTCCGCTGGGACAGCAACCCATTGCAGGTCAGAGTGTTATTATTTATCAGGAACTGTAATGCACAAATCTATCTGCCATGTGGCCATTCACAACATGTACACATAATGTATGGTCCTGACACAATATACAGGTCGGACCTGCAATGCATCACAATGACTACCCATGTGCAACACTAGCAAACTATGTGAATCATCTCACTGACATGAATCTTCACACACTTTATTGCCAGATGTGTTGACAGCTGTGCATACAATGGTGGAGGTGCTGTTCACTGTAGGGACATACTACAGATCTGATCTACACATCTGGTGAATACAAACAGTACTACACACTGGGCTGGAGTATGGCCAGCACACAGGTTTCACTGGTGTGGATCATAGCCCTGCTATGAATGTCACACAATGTAATGTGCTATCTTGACATGTCCATGACATCTATTGGCCTGGCTGCTACACTGCCTACCTAACCTGAAAACATATCCCACATACCACCCTTTATCTGCATAACCCTGTTGTCAGTGGAGCATATATGTCATATGGGACAACACAGACATGTGAAATAGATGCCCATCACAATAATATGGGCAAACACATGTACACACATGGCCATGGAGGATGGCCAGAGACATGGAGCAACACACACAGTAGAAGTGTTGTGCTTGTGTGTACACCCTGTCGTACAATGGGTACACATGGTTCAACCATGGCCTTTGTATAATGGTCATAATGTAGATGTGGAACACTAGACATCCTACAGGCCTGTGTACATCTTGTGCATGTGTAACATCAATCCACCACATAAGATGTGTTGAACATCTTGAGGGTGTTGCAACATGACAGCAGTCACGTACAGTATCCACATCAGGCCAGAGATACTGTACATTCCTATTGCTGGTGTTGGACATAAATGCCATACTAGCTCCTCGTGTGTGTGTGTGTGTGTGTGTGTGTGTGTGTGTGTGTGTGTGTGTGTGTGTGGTACACAGATGTCATTTGGGACATGGTGTACCAATGTGTTCACCATGTCTGGCCATAGTTGCCAGGTTGCAGCAATATGGTTGCAGATGTGCAGGGGTGTCATCCGTATACCCATCAGTGACCTGTGTCACAACTTCCACATAATGATTTTGTGTGTATACACCTCAGTGACGTGGGTCACATTCCACAGTATATATGTATTGTATCTGAACACAGTCATGGCTATGAACCCTGTCTGTAACTCACACTGTATAGCACTAGAGACGCCTCATGATTCCCTGCAATGGCCATGCACATCAGCTAATTTGCAGTATATCTGTAGGGCAGACAGACAACACTGAATTGGTACACCATTGCCCCACTGTATATTTGACAGGACACCATTGTGTTAAACAGGTATGCATGTCATTGCACACATCAGGAGATTACATGTCATACTACATGTGATTATCAAGGTCATATGCCACACATCAGGCAGGTGTACTGTTAATCTGTGCTGGTCCACATGGTGTAACACAGGGATATATGCTAATCACTACTATGATTGTGTAATTTGCATGCCGTCTGCTATGACACATGCATGCTGTTGTGTGCAACCTAGGGATGTATGATAACTACCACTATTATTGTCTGTGCTGCATGCCGTCTGCCGTATCACAGCAGATCAGGTCTGATGAAGTCTGCTTCTCAAGCAGACGAAAAGCGCTTCACATTAAAGTCCTGTTTGTTCGTGGCTACTTTCTTGTTATTTTGGTGAAAGCTGAGTACTCCTGTTCCTGTGGTTTTTTCCTAGTTTGCTGTTTTTGTCTTTCTGATGCACAGGGTAAACAGACTAGGATGATATGTGTAGTTTACAAATGTTGAGGACTGTTGACAGGCAGCAGATATACCATGTAGTACAGGTGTACAATACTGTTAACAGTATGTGTCTTGTGTAACAACAGTGCAGCCTGGGCCTCTGGCAAACATTAACACCCTGTGTGTATGATGAAGCCTGTGCTACATCCCTGACATCCACACCATCAGTGCAGGAACATGCTCATATGGTCTGATGCACAGGGTGAACAGACTAGGATGATATGTGTAGTTCACAAATGTTGAGGACTGTTGACAGGCAGCAGATATACCATGTAGTACAGGTGTACAATACTGTTAACAGTATGTGTCTTGTGTAACAACAGTAAATGCATGTTGGCCATGATGTTCTGCTGTCCTTCTTCAGGTCTAATTGCATGTGCCAGTGGATGTCAGTGTTTGCAGTTAAGTGTCCCATATGTCAATGTGGACTACTCACAGGTGTGTATGAATATACCAGCATGCACCGTGTAGCTGCCACATACCAGTGAGAATGTCCCACGTTACAAACACGTCTACCATTCCAAGAGCATGATAACTGTGTATTAAGCTACTGTGGCCACAGACGTGACATCCATAAAGGGTGACATCACAGGTACAGTTACATGGAGTCATGAGGTAAGAGAGTGGTCTAGCTGATTACAAGGGTAGAGGCCAGTGAGTAGTGTGATGCCTCATTGGGAATCAGTAATACAATTTCCCATGACAGGATGCCAACACACGACTGCACCCACACACTCAGGTATTGACACACATGTATTCAGTGACACAGTAACACACACACACACACACACACACACACACACACACACACACACACACACACACACACACACACACACACTCACGGCTTCACTAACACAGTAACACACACTCGTTCACAGTTGCTACTGCTGGGACGAGGACACCTGCCTATGTGCAAATCATCATTACAGTACTGTGCACCTACATAAATCACCACAGAGAATGCACATGTACAGGTAGTCAGTACGGCTTAAGATCGGGGACATCAACAAGGATAGTAGAATGCATCACCTGGATGGTGGGAGGGGTCTTATCAGTTCAGTATGGTAACATACATCGTTATCCCAGGGACCAGTCAGCCCTACATACACAAACTGTGGCATTCAGTAATTAATACACCTATGTCATACACATACAGATACCTCACATGTGTGAGATACACGCCCCTGCCTATGTCCTGCTTTCTACATTGCAGTCTGTACAGATGTGTACACTAGTGTACAGGAGAGTGAGTAACATTTGAGATGTATTTCCCACAATACGTGACATATATGGACACACACATGCAACCACACATGCCAGTACTGTGAATCTCAGACCTGCCTAGCTCATGTTATGTATGTCAGACATACAGCAGTATTGCACATGTTACAAACTGTACTGATGCTTCCTGTGGCAACCGTGTTGATATATGCACTAGGGACGTCATATCTATTAACAGGTATCAAGTGATTTACCTTCGCTGTCACCCTGACCAATCTCTAAGTTGTGTGTTATGTCCTTCAATTAATGAAACCATTGCTTACCAGTTATACAGGGTATTGTAGGACTGCTTGTGACACACCTGTGAGCGGTTCACAGCAAACATCCATCTGCAAAGATGCCCCACCTCTTAGTTATTTCAACACATCTGTCCATACCTGTGGTACATCTTTCTGTACATTCAGCATTTCACCATATACAGTTGGCAATGTTGAGGCTGCATTGCAGCTGCATGATGTACTAGGATACACACTACCTGCATGCATCAGCAACTGCACACGCATGTTATCTGAATGCACAACACTACATGTACAGGTGTGTAGGTCCTACAATACTGACATTTGGCCATGTTTGTAGGCATTGCAATTGGTGGATATGAGTAATGACATACATGACACATGGACTGTTGTATGATATGATGGGTGACCAGTACAGAGGGGATGTTACCGCTGTCAATATTGATATCACACCTTATGTACTGTTAGCATTCAGCAGCCATGGACCTACATTCCATGTGTATGTGTGTAATGGCTGCAGCCACCTGTTTGCACAAAGGACTACGACAGCTATGCTATTTACAGGTATGTTGTGTGTGTGGCATGTACATACCCAGGGCAGGTACATGTATGGCATATCCATACATGAGTGTGTGTACTGATGTACAGCAACAGTCATCTGACAATGGTGGAAAGTACCGAGGGCCCCTGATATGTGTACAGCTGATCTGGTCACAGACAGTGGTATCATTGCATTGCATAACACATGATGCAACTGTGTCAGTACATGTGTACTCTCTACAGTTGATGTAGAGCTTAGTACAGTACACAGGTCAAGGGTCATGTGGTGGTGTACTCTTCTATGTCATACAACATGTATGGTTGCATGTTGGTGGTCCAAGGGCATGGTGGTGTCTGCAGTTTACATCCTAGAATGCAACATGTGACACTGTATCCTGCTCATGGCTCATCTGTGATGCCTTTCATGGGGGGACCGGTCAGTACATGTGAGTGGCCTTTATGTATGTGGGTCACCACCTGGAGTGGTCCGTACCTGTGTTATGGCCCACATGTCTGGTTCTGAGGTATATGGTGGTAGTGCTAGGTTCTGAAGTATATGGTGGTAGTGCTATTGTGCACTACAGAGACATCAGCCAGGTGTTCCTCACTGCACAGATGTCAGTACTCCCCAATGTTGGATCTACAGTGGCCAGCTGTGAATATGGATGCTACACATCTGCTTAGCATAAGAAAACAATGCAGTTGTCCTGTAGGTGTATGGGAGTTAACCTGTGTTTAGGACATTTGCCTTTGAATGGCACTGTGTGGGCGGATGCGATTTGGGTAATATCCACACTCCCTTGTATCATGGATGCATGTGATATGTGACAAAGGCCTGCTTACTGTCAGCCATGTCATCCCAGAATGACAGCTGATGTTGTGTAAAAGACCAGTGTCAAATATATGTAGAGCAACGTTCCCGATAACAATGACAACTACTAACACCAGAGCCCATTACAATGTGTTCTTTATGTCTACCTGTAATGGCATGGCCATTGTGGCCCTCCGTGTTTAGCATCAGAGTGCATCCCAGTCAGACATGTGCTACTAGGAGTATGAACACGCACAGTATATCCTTGTGTAGATGGACACATAGTAGTGCATTCCGACCAGCCCTGTGCTGCTAAGTGTGTGAGCATGCCCCCTGTGCTACTAAGTGTATGAGCATGCCCAGTATATCCTTGTGTAGATGGACACATAGTGCATTTCGAACAGCCCTGTGCTACTAAGTGTGTGAGCATACCCAGTGACACCTTGTGTTGGTTATGTGCCTCTGTGTATGGGCATGGCCATTGTAACCCTGTATAGTGGTCCATTCCACAGATGGGCATACTCTAGGTCAGGATGGATTCCTACTTTAAACACACAGGTTCACAGGTATGTACATCTTAACTGCCAGCATCCCTGTTGATGTCCGCATTCCCAAACAGTCATAATGGCAGCCTTGACATGTGTAGTCTGTGTGGCATGATTTGAAAGTATGTAGCATTGTAATAGTAATCTGTAAATAGGCAGGTATTCCGTACCTGCCACTGGCACATGTGTGTGTGTGTGTGTGTGTGTGTGTGTGTGTGTGTGTGTGTGTGTGTGTGTGTGTGTGTGTGTGTGTGTGTATGTCTGTCCCCATTTGCCAGTGGACTCTAAATTGCTTTTAGACTGCCCACACTCCATACATTTCTTATACCCACCGTTAACAAGGCCGATGATGTCACCCATCTACAAATACACCTCTGGGAGGCCTGTGTCCTAGTAATCTCGGTAGCGTGTTCTGTAACTGCGTAATGCTGAAGTGTAATAAAGTAGTTAGGTCGGTGTTCTAGTCATACACTTGCCGTGTGTGTGTCCGTTTGCCTGAGGACTGGGTAATACTTTTATACTGCTCACACTCCATACATTTCTTATACCCACCATTAGCAAGGCCGATGATGTCACCCATCTACAAATACACCTCTGGGAGTGCTGCATCCCATTAATCTCGGTAGCGTGTTCTATAACTGCGTAATGCTGTAGTGTAATAAAGTAGTTACGTCGGTGTTCTAGTCCCACACTTGCCGTGTGTGTCCCCATTTGCCTGAGGACTGGGTAATACTTTTATACTGCTCACACTCCATACATTTCTTATACCCACCATTAGCAAGGCCGGTGATGTCACCCATCTACAAATACACCTCTGGGAGTGCTGTGTTCCAGTAATCTCGGTAGCGCGTTCTGTAACTGTGTAATGCTATAAAGTAAATAGGTCAGTGTTCTAGTCTCACACTTGTTGTGTGTGTGTGTCCCCGTTTGCCAGAGGACTGAGTAATGCTTTTATACTGCTCACACACCATACATTTCTTATACCCACCGTTATCAAGGCCGATGATGTCACCCATCTACAAATACCCCTCTGGGAGTGCAGTGTTCCAGTAATCTCGGTAGCGCATTCTGTAGCTGCGTAATGCTGTAGTGTAAAAAAGTAGTTAGGTCGGTGTTGTAGTCCCACACTTGCCATGTATGTGTGTTTGCCTAAAGACTGAGTAATGCTTTTATACTGCTCACACTCCATACATTTCTTATACCCACCATTAGCAAGGCCGATGATGTCACCGATCTACAAATACACCTCTGGGAGTGCTGTGTCCCAGCAATTTCAGTAGCGCGTTCTGTAATTGCATAATGCTGTAGTGTAATAAAGTAGTTAGGTTGGTGTTCTAGTCCCACACTTGCCATGTATGTATGTATGTGTGTGTGTGTCCCCGTTTGCTTGAGGACTGAGTAATGCTTTTATACTGCTCATGCTCCATACATTTCTTATACCCACCGTTATCAAGGCTGATGATGTCACCCATCTACAAATACACCTCTGGGAGTGCTGTATCCCAGTAATCTCGGTAGCGTATTCTGTAACTGTGTAATGCTGTAGTGTAGTAAATTAGTTAGGTCAGTGTTCAAATCCCAGACATGCCAACTGTGTGTGTGTTTGTGTGTCTGCCTGCATGAGACAAGTACAGTGCTTTGTAGTATTCGCCGTAGCGCATGCCCTAAATGCGTGTTGCTGCAGTGTGATACGGTAAGGGTTTGTATACAGGACATGGCAAGTGTGTGTTTGTCTGTCAGAGCCTGTGTAGAAGTGACCATGATTGTCTTACCATTGGACATGTTTGGGAGCGGGTTTGTAGTTTTCCTATATAGTATCCGTCTTATGAGACATTAGCCACCTCATGAGGAGTACAGCTGTCAGTCAGCCACAGCACTGTGTTGGTAAGCCATGCCCATACATCTGGCAAAAGGGCTGGTGAACTAAGTATGCAGCCCTACTAGTACCCGGTATATGTCCCGCACCCATGTGCCATGCACATACAACCTTGCCTAGGATATCCCACTATGTTGCTAGTAACATGCACATTGAGGATAGATAGTAGGCAGGGTGTGACTGCAGTGGCCTGCAGAGGACATGGCACCCTGTACAGTAGTACAATAGGCACATATATGCAGACATTGTGCCTTCACTATGTTCCACACTGAATGGCTGCAACATATGTAGTGCCATCATATGTGATCCACTAAGGCCAGACAATGCTGTACACGTGCCCTGTATGGACCCATGCCACTGACACCATGGAATACCTGTCCATTCTATCCATGCAGGTGCAAGGCCGACCTGCTTACTATAAGCAGGTTTTGCCACACCAGGCCAGTATTGGCATATCAGGGTATAACAGGCTTTGTACACTACATGTGTCAGCCAAACCAGGTACACCGTGTACATGTCACTGTACAGTATTGTGGGACATGCACATCCCAGGCAATGTCCATGTGAAGGACTATCAAACACAGACATGGCATGCATTGCAAAGCACATTGGTAACCAGGATGTCAGGCCAGATAATGCAGTACCCATCTGTGTGGGTCAGGTGCCACGATGGCAAGGATTACCCCTCACCCAGCCTTGTATGGCCATCTTGCACAGCCAAACACTACACACCCATGGAGCAATGCATACCTGCATGACAGTACTGGCACCCTGTGTCTGCATGTGGGTTGTGATGCTCCCAACCACAGTCACTCCCAGTATAAACCTCGTTAGCATACCAACAGTTGTCAAGCACTTTCACATGCCCATAGAACCTCCAGATTTCCCTTGTGGTGCATGTGGTCCTATGCATTACTGCGATTTGGCAAACTAAGTAGTTACATTGTATATTTGCCACCCTGGTAAAGGCGTCAATGCATGTCCATTAGAGTGTGGTTGTGGTGACAATGGCATCCGTTCATGTGGACTGACGTGTGCCACACCTAATGTACATCTACTATATCTGTTGCAGATGACAGTCACTCACCCACACACATGTTCTTACAGCACTGCAACATGTCCCTCTATGGCACATGTAGTAACGTCATGCACATGTAATAGTAATGAGTAGTCAGGGGTTTGCCCCTGTACTATTCAGTGTGTGGCAGATGATGCTTATGGTTAAGTCTCCAAGCCCTTCCCTGGTGTACATTGCTTGTCCCGCACACACACTCTCTGGTGGATGTGAAGGTGTACACCTGCACAGCAGCAGCAGGAGGTATTGTAACAGATGGAAATGATCAGGTTATGGCCTTTGCACCTATTGCAGTTCTCCTGCAGCTGATTGCATGTGGTACAGCTGTGATGGTGTTCCCATGGCCATCTGCATGATAAACACAGTACACTATCTAGGGAAACATGTTATTATCTGACCATGACAGTCGCTGTGAGTAGTACCTGGATGTGGTGTTCTGACACGGCATTGCAGATGATATCTGGATGTACCTCAATCATTTTACACAGTGGGAAATAGCATAATGACAGGAGGGTGATGTGCCACACAACTACAGCATGTAAGTGTAGCTATGCTGCATTGAGACTACTGCATGTTTAACATATGTGTGGCAATGTCTATTCTGCATGTTAAAATACAGACATGACAGTACTCTGTTCATGAGGGAACCCCCATCTGTAGGGCCATCTGTGACCAGGTCAGTGTGTGTGCAACCATTTGTTTCCTGTGTTACACACTGAACACACTTCTGAGCACAGCAAAAGCATGGTGTGAGGATTGCAGACAGTACATGATGACAGGGATGTGTTACTGCCATCGCATCCCTGACTGGGACATGTGTCACATGAGACAGTGGTATGACTGACACTATGTGGGATTCCTAGTGACAAGCCAATGATGGGCAACTGTTCATAGCTGCGGTCACACGTCTACTACACATTGTACAGTTGCCATGCGGTATATATGCATGTGTTGTGCTCCCAATGCAAATGTATACCATCTGTTGTGTTGGGTGGCTGGTGGTATCTATGCATACTGTCGTAGGTAATCCTGTATGCTGTTGTCTATCACTAAGCCATATGTGGGTTTAAAACACAACACCATAGGCTGAATGGGTTGGTAGGTCCCGGCAGATCCTCCTGTCCCACTTCAGCTGACCATGGCACCGGGCACTAGCACATCAGGGGCCCAGCCATTAACATCAACCTCTGTTGGCTCTGCACCACCTTCTGGTGGTACCACCACTGAGGATGTAGCATGTCCCCCCTTGGGAGTGGGACCAGACAGGTACATATCTGCTATCGTGCGGTCCCGGACATGTTGCGTTGGTGGCTCCCTAAGGGGATATGAAGCCAGATATGCCAGTTCAAGGGTGGAGTGTCACATTTACAGGGTGATGCTGCCCCTCCTGGACAGCCACCAGTACTGCCTCCTTTACAGCTGTGTAGGTGAAGTGGCAATTGCCCATGGCTGGACACCTCCATCCCACTGTTCCCATGGGCTTTTGAATGCCGAAGACCCATCCCCATCCAGGATGTATCCCCCCAACATGTGTCATATACCAGCCCTGTATGCTGTCATTTCTGTGCTCCTACCTATCCTCCACGGCCATACCTACACTCCTTCCCCAACATCTGACCCTCACCTATGGACACATAAGGCCATTCAGCTCCTAGAACACTATCTACCCTATACATAGCTGTCCATTACACACATGTGCCCACTGGACACATGAAACCCTTGTAATATGTATCATAACATACTACTGTTATCCTAACCACTGTCCCTCAGGTGCACGGTCCTGGTATGCACATCACTCCTACATGGTCCAGGTACACATGAGAAGGATGGCCCCATTGTACAAACACTACCGGTCCCTCTATGGTTACCCCATTTACCTTTATCGTGATGATGATGTTGCACACAGCACATTGCAGGAGTACTGTTCACACATA